>NC_090177.1:40908302-41143034 GCF_024679245.1 Pseudorasbora parva | reverse complement strand
CGTAAACCCGCCACTCTTTCTGCACGCTTCTTGTCTGCGTGGTTTGTGGCGCCGCTGCACTTTTGACGGCTCACCTTGACGTGAAAACGTGAAGGAGAATGACATCTGAATGCTATATAAATAATGCAACAGAACGAGTATGACACAGTGAAATCGTTTAAATCGCTGTCTAATAGCGCTCCGTTTCATAAATGTCATTTGAAGGTGTCGTACCGAAAGGATTCCTCACACACTTCGCACACGGGCCGATTCGAGGTAAGCCGGCAAGCGAAACTGTGTAAGAAATTCTGACTGCTGGTACGTGTTTACTTGGTGGAAAATGGAGCGTCCAGAATATCTCAAGACTTGAAAATGAAGACAGACAGGGAAAGACACACACATGCACTCCTCCTTTCTCCGTTGTCCTCCTACACATCGCGATCCTACACCTTTCATGTGCAAAGCAGATGTAGTCAATTGACATGCTAATGAGACGCACACACACACACACGCAGGGACATCCGCTCTTACACACATTCCCATGTATCAGTTCAAGCCCTCGCTG
Organism: Pseudorasbora parva; assembly: GCF_024679245.1. Lineage (NCBI taxonomy): Eukaryota > Metazoa > Chordata > Actinopteri > Cypriniformes > Gobionidae > Pseudorasbora > Pseudorasbora parva. The sequence goes on along the minus strand of NC_090177.1, from coordinate 41,142,490 downwards.
TCAGCCGCACTCATCCCTTCCCCCAGCTCGCTCCCTCCCTCTCTCCTTCCTCCTCCTCCTCCTTCCACCCGCTTTTGCTCTCTTTAAGTGGAAACGATTGGAATTGAGTTCAGTGCGCTCCCTAGAGAGGAAACCTGCCTGCCAACCGCCCGTCCCGCCACACACTTACCAACGAGAGCGCGCGTGTGTGTGTGTGTGTGTGTGTGTGTGTGTGTGTGTGTGTGTGTGTGTGTGTGTGAGAGAGAGTCCCTAAACCTTTACAGCAACTTCACACACTGCCATATTCCTGTAGATTGGTGGCTAATCTAGAGGACTAGATTAATTAATTAGCGGTTAATTGGCCTGGTAAGGCTCCAGGGAGGGAGAATATCGGATACTGTAGGTGTGTTTTCTTAATATTTAAAATTCTGCACATTTTCTAGGTCATTAATCAATTGTAAGTTAATTTGAGACTACTTTTCTCTGAATATGCAATGCTGGTAATAGGTAAAAACAGGTAAAAATGTGAGCATTTTCAGTTGTGGATCCCAGCATGTATCACTGGATCTCGATCAGATGTTTTTATTATTCTTTCTTTTTTTTTTAAATGCTTGTCTTTTGTCAATTTTGATGAGTGTTTATTTTGTTATTAAGAGAAACATGCACAGCACATATTTACATATATTCATCTAAATGCCATTCTTAGCAGTGTAGTCCGATGTTCACTAACAGTATATATCGCTTCTCACTTATTTTTAACTTATTTTTACCCCCTAAGCGAATTTGAGATCATTTGAGACAACTTTTCCCTCAATATGCAATGCTGGTAATAACATTTAGAAGGAAAAAAGGGAGAAAAAAAAATGTGAGCACTTTCAGTTGTGGATCCCAGCATGTATCACTGGATCTCAACTGTTCAGTTTAAAAGAAATGACTGCAGGTGTGTTTTGATACGGTCAAATAATACATTGTAAAAAAAAAAAGACCATTTAAAATCCCTGCTGAAACCAGCTTAAGTTGGTTTGCTGGTGTAAACTGGATTGAGTTGGGCTCTCAGGCCCCGTCCACACGAAGCCAGCGCTTTCCCAATCCGATCTTTTTTTCTCCTCGTTTCAAGAAATATCTGCGTCCACACAAGATTACAAAAACGGACTTAAAACGATGTAGTTTGCATGCCAGGCCAGTGTGTGGCGCTGTAATTCTGCCACAGAAATACACTAAAAATGGAGAAGAAGCGTTGTGGCTAGAAGGGGTATAGCAGTGGTCTGAGGTGAGGCCAAATCTCACAATAAAATAACAATAAATACATTTGCTACTTAACAGATGTGTTTTATTAACGCCTACAGCTACCCCAACCCTAAACATACCCTTCCAATAATGCAGATACGGTAATTAAATGAGGCGATATTGATGTGCGCATGCCCAGTGCCCGTAGCTTTATCTCTTAACTCTTTCCCCGTGCTGGACGTAGTGTGAGGACATCACCGTTTCAGAAAATATACAGATTCGCTGTACACACGAAAACGGAAGATGGTCGTTTTCAGATTTATCCACTCTGGGACCCGGTTTCAGAAAATATCGGATTCATGCTTCCAAAACGCCGGATCCGTGTGGACGAAACGCTGATTAGGTACAAAATGTATACGTATACAGCTAAACGCGTCTCCGTGTGGACGGGGCCTCAGTCTAGCCAAATTGACTGGGCTAGCTGAACTCTCATCCTGGCCAAGATGGTGTTTAGCTGCAGTATTTGGTGGTTAGTATTGCTTTAAACCAGGCAACTGACCAGCCAAGCCGGTTTAAGAATTTTATTTATTTTTTCACTTTTAAAAGCTAATTTCCTATTTGCTGTTGATATGGCTGTATTTCCAAACGAACTACTGCATTTTGGAGAAAATCTGTAACTTGGTAAAGGGTAGCCAAAGTAAGTTGAAGCCAGATTACAGAACAGAAGCCAGAACAGATTACATTGCAAAAGTACATCATGTCTTTAACTGGAACCATTCGAAAGCCACTGCATATATGATTTAGATATATCACGGTGTGTTTAGGGTGTTCTGGACTCTCTATAAGCGTACAAGCGGTGCTGTCTGCAAAAGGCCCGGCAAAAGTCCATCACATCCCGGGCTATCGACTCCCTCTGGGGGATCAATACTGGAATGATGGGCCTCCTCTGTCTCGCCCATCCATCCACTGGGCCATTGAGCGCATGTTAATGTTATGAATTATTGAGAGAACGGTTACTATTGATTGGCTGTGGGGATTATTGAAGGGGTGAATTGCAGTGAGAGGGCGGGCGGAGGGGTCTGAAAGGAGGCGGAGGGAGTCTGCGTCAACTGCCAGGTCAAAATCCTCAAGCAAGGTTTAAGTGTTCAGAAAAGACGCCTGACCTCTAAAACGGTCAGGTCAGAGGTTGCAGGAAGGACACGGCTGACGTTATCATGAGTGTTTCTGCTGCCTCTGGTTTTCTCTTCCTCTTGGTTTTCCAGACCCTCCCGAGAAAAACAGTTTAAACCAACCTAAAGTGGTTAGCTGGTCTCCGAGGCAGGTGGGGGAATGTCAGACTGGCAGACCAGATTAAACCAGTGAAAATTTCTCAAGACTACTACTTTGAAGGTTTGGGTAGAAAAGGGGTACCCAATTCTGCTCCTGGAGGGCCAATATCTTGCAGAGTTGAGCTCCAACCTGCCCAACACACTTGCCTGGAATTTTCTAGCCAAGCCACTTAAAGTGTCATGAACTGGCTTTTAATATATATATATATATATATATATATATATATATATATATATATATATATATATATATATATATATATATATATACTGTTGTCTGAGGTCAACGAATGATGTTCGTGTGGTTTTACATTCAAAAACATAACTAATAAGTAATACATGTACATTTATGCATTTGGCAGACGCTTTTATCCAAAGCGACTTACATTGCATTCAAGGTACACATTTTACATTATTGTCAGTTCTTGCTCTCCCTGGGAATTGAACCCATGACCTTGGCGTTGCTACCGCCATGCTCTACTCATTGAGCTACTGGAAAGATAGGCTATTTTCTACACTGGTTTTGAGGCTCTCTCCTGAACGCTGGGTTCTGATGGGCATGCCGCACTGGAGACTTGGAAGTAAACGCCCACGGCTAGGATTGGAGAAGATTTGCATATTTAATGAGCTTCAGCTCCGCTGTCAGTTCACAAAGGGGAGGAGAGAGTGAGGGAGAAGCGGCAATCAGAATGATTATCTCAATCACAGGGCTCGTAAACGTCTTTATCAAAAAAACACAATTTTTTATTTTTTATCGACCCGCGACTGATTGGACTATTATTGTTTTTATATTACACATAGCCCGCAAGATCGGACGAAATACGGCCACACTTCAGATGTCAACGAGAGAGAGAGAGAGAGAGAGAGAGAGAGAGAGAGAGAGCGAGAGAGAGAGAGAGAGAGAGAGAGAGAGAGAGAGAGAGAGAGAGAGAGAGAGAGAGAGAGAGAGAGAGAGAGAGAGAGAGAGATTGAGATTGATCGGCCTGCCGGGCTTTGCGAGCTCTGGCCCATACGTGTCTGAGTCCAGCGTGCTAAAGGTATGCTCTGTTAGACACGTACACATTAGCAAAACGATCTATAGCGAGGCAGTACTATCACATATAAAAACATGTTTTACTCACATCGGTGTGTTGCACCATTCCTGTCGGATCCAAATCCAGTAGCGACCGGAGATTTGTCTACAAACGAGCCTGCAGTGAACTGAAACGATCCCGCAGTGAACGTTTGCTCTGGCTGGTAAATACCTTTGTACTGTCATTGGTCCGTGGTGATGATGCGATAGGTATCAGGTATTGGTCCAGTGTGCGCGACTGTGCAGAGGCTCCGCCTTCTTTCTTACAATTTCTCCGGCTCAGTCTGTCGAGGTCAGACATCCATGAGTGAAAACATGAACATAAATAGCTACTATAGCTACTTCATAGTAAAAAAACTAAGTTGTACTTCTAATGAAATGAGACACTGACACTGTTTTTCATGTTTAAAATGCTAAATATGCTTTATTTTAAGCAATCTATTGTATAAAGTACAGTACAACTAAACATGACTTTACTAGAGTGCCGAATTGCAGAGCTCGGTCAAACATTTCCAGGTTGCTTCAATCAGATGTTTTTCTTATTCTTTCTTTTAAAAAAATGCTTGTCTTTTCTCAATTTTGATGAGTGCTTATTGTGTTGAATTGTTGTGTGAAATGCTGTTTCATGCATACTGAGCTTTTTACACTGTTAAAGACTTGGATTCTCATCCTAAACCTAGACAAAGTTTCAAACACTAATGTTGGACGTTTGATGGAGTATTTCTGTGTCAAAAATACTCCTTCCAGTTCCTCACAAGTTTCGGAGAGTTTTTTTCGAGTATGGGTCGACTTGACGTTAATATCAATCAATCAATCAATCAGCTTTATTTATATAGCGCTTTTACAATCACGATTGTGTCAAAGCAGCTTCACAGTGTCAAACAGGATAATATTGCGACAAAATTAGGTTTGGCTGTACAGTCATTCTGGAGAAAACAGTGATGTTATCAGCTTATTTTCATTTATCAATGTTGGCATATCAGTTTTATAGTTTATAGAATTAAATAAAACCTAATTCATACATTTTATTTGTATAATTATTTGAATAACTTTAATCATAATTTTAGTGTCCCCAACTGAGCAAGCCAAGCCAAAGGCGACAGTGGCGAGGAACCAAAACTCCATCAGGGCGTGATGGAGAAAAATAAACCTTGGGAGAAACCAGACTCAGTCGGGGTGCCAGTTCTCCTCTGGCCTATTAACACACCGTGTAAGATTATTATTCTGGCAACCTTACAGTTCGGAAATCATATTAGATCGGAATATTCAAAATTTCAAGGTATCAAGGAAGAGACGGGTTTATTTAGGATAGGGCGTCGATTACACAAGAGTATGAATACATGAATGATCGAAATTATTGCGCCGAAGACGGGTTTTGAGCATGTCGTGCCGGTGAGGCAAATTCAGAGGAGACACCAATTGACACGGCTCAGCAGACACTCCAGGATGCGTTGGTCATGTCCAGGCAGGTCCACCATCCGATCCGGACAGGGCCCAGATCCGGGATAAACCTCGGGATAAACAGAGAGACTAACATTAGTGTAGATGCCACTCTTTTTATGATGTAACGAGTACATCAGGTGTTATGGGAAGTGTTCCCGGTTCCGGCTGACCTAGTTAATGCAGCCTAACAATCAGTCAATTGATCTGAATAATGAAAGTTAAAAATGTTCTATGTGTGTGCCATAGTAAAGAGATGTGTTTTTAGTCTAGATTTAAACTGACAGGGTGTGTCTGCTTCCCGAACAATGCTAGGAAGACTATTCCAGAGTTTAGGAGCTAAATAGGAAAATGATCGACCGCCTGCAGTTGATTTAGATATTCTAGGTATTATCAACTGGCCAGAGATTTGAGACCGCAATAGACGTGACGGAGTATAATGTGTTAAGAGCTCGCTTAAGTACCGGGGAGCTAAACTATTTAGTGCTTTGTAAGTAATAAGCAAGATTTTAAAATGTATGCGATGTTTAATAGGGAGCCAGTGCAGTGTTGACAGAACTGGACTAGACTAGAACCAGATCATACTTCCTGGTTCTAGTAAGAACTCGAGATGCTGCGTTTTGGACCAGCTGGAGTTTGTTTATTAAGCGAGCAGGGCAACCACCCAGTAGAGCATTATAATAATCTAGCCTTGAGTTCATGAACGCATCGACCAACTGTTCAGCATTTTGCATTGAAAGCATGTGCCGTAATTTAGATATATTTTTAAGATGGTAGAATGCAGTTTTACAGATGCTAGAAACATGGCTTTCAAATGAAAGATTGGTATCAAAGAGCACACCCAGGTTCCTTACTGACGACGAGGGCTTGACAGAGCAGTCATCAAGTGTTAGACAGTATTCTCGGTTACTACTTGTGGAGCTTTTCTGTCCAATAATTAAAAATTCAGTTTTATTTGAATTAAGTTGCAGGAAATTACTGTTCATCCAATTTTTTATATCAGCTATGCAATCCGTTAATCTTGTGAATTGGTAGGTTTCGTCAGGGCGTGAGGAAATATAGAGCTGAGTATCGTCAGCATAAGAATGAAAACTAACGCCATGTTTCCTAATGATATCTCCCAGTGGTAGCATATGCAGGGTGAAGAGCAACGGTCCTAACACTGAGCCTTGCGGTACCCCATACTGAACTTGTGATCGGTGTGACATCTCTTCATTTACTGCTACAAACTGATAACGGTCAGATAAGTACGATTTAAACCAAGCCAAAGCAGTTCCACTAATGCCAACATAATTTTCGATTCTATTCAGAAGAATATTGTGATCGATAGTATCAAATGCAGCGCTAAGATCGAGTAACACTAATAGAGAGATACAACCACGATCAGATGATAAGAGTAAATCATTTGTAACTCTAGAGCAGTCTCAGTACTATGATACGGTCTAAATCCTGACTGGAAATCCTCACTGATACCATTTCATAATTGTGAAGACACGGCCTTTTCTAGTATTTTTGATAGAAACGGTAGATTCGAGATTGGCCTGTAATTGACTAATTCTTTAGGATCAAGTTGCGTTTTTTTAATAAGTGGTTTAATTATAGCCAACTTAAAAGTTTTCGGTACATATCCTAATGTCAAGGATGAATTAATGATATTAAACAGAGGATCTATGACCTCTGGAAGTATCTCTTTTAATAACCTAGTCGGTATAGGGTCAAGCACACATTCTGGCAAGGTAGAACAAAAGTTTAATGACATATTTATAATAATAGCACTTCAACTTTAATGGCCAAAACATTTGAAAGTATCTTACAGACCTTGAGCACTGGGGTTTCAGGAACACACGCAATGTGTTGTTCTAGTATTCACATGTTATGTTTCTGACCAAAGAATTATTTGATTTGATCAATTATTTTGCATTATTTGAAAGGCAGTTTTGAACAGACAAAAAAGTACTTGAGAAGGGACTTGGCTCAAAATGTGTCTTGAGTACATGGACAATAACCGCTAAATTGCGTCAAGCTTTTAGGCCAACGGATGCCTGATCCTCATCCAGAAATCTCTCTAGATATCCTGACGTAGCCTAAAACATTCCCTTTCTTTTTGTCCCGAGGATGCTGCTGAGACAAGACTGCGCTAGAATCTAGCTCCCTGGTGCTGAATCCCCACAGGCCTTTCTTAGCAAATGTTGCGGCACTAAAAAACGAAATCGCTGGACCGTACTGCTCCTCACTAGCATTATCTTCTATTGATCCCAGTCCTTAAGTGTGACCATAAATCCTGTCCTGCACTGCTGACCGAGGCCAGCTTACTAGGACCCTCTGCATGGAAACTCTGATGGCAGAGGATCTGAAAACGGTACTTAGAGTTAAGATCAGGTCTTTCGGATGGTGAGGGATCTTTTGTCACTGCATTGCAAACCGGTGAAATTTCGACAATTGTTCCCACAAACAGAGCGTGCCACTGAACTCAGTCAAGTTCAGGAATTCAGGAAATCACCGGTTCGAATCAGACGAGACATAACTGGAATTATCCGAGGAGGCAGTCGTAGAATGCAAAAGTAAAATGACATTGATCGCTAGTAATGGCTTTTGAAATGAATCCAGGGTTTCTTGTTGAATGCAGCAAGCTTGGATGTACATAACAAACAATCTAAAAGCTTGTCTAATAGCTCACCATAAGCCGGGAAGACCAATATATCTATTCTCAAATAGTCTCATAATCCCCATTTACACAAAGCATCGACGCTGCATCCATTAGGTGATGAGCTACAGGCTGCGTTTGCTGTTGAACAGAAAATCAGCGATTAAGTTGTTGGACGATAATGCAATTATAAAGCTGTTTCAGAGCACTTCTGCTTTGTTTTGATTCATAAAATGCCAGTGGTCTTGGTCATATCATTTGAGCATCCGTTGTCAGACTACAGAGTCTGCATAATTCTGAAATGTAAATATCCACTAAATTTGTTCTAACTTTGTAACTCAAAAGATTCAATCAATTCCACCATGACCGGGGAAGGTCTTTTTGGATATGGACATTGATGATAAAATGCTGCGTTTATTGTCTGGTTGCTTTTGGTTTCTAAACAGGCTGTTGGAAAAGAGATCTGGATCCAGACTAAACCAGCGCCACTGTTAATATTTCAGCAGGTAGTGACAGCTTGAGTGAGTGTGTATATATACACACATTGATCAGGCATAACATTATGACCACAGTGGTGGGTGAAGTGAATTACACCAATTATCTCTTCATCACGGCACCTGTTAGTGGGCGGGATATATTAGGCAGCAAGTGAACATTTTGTCCTCAAAGTTGATGTGTTAGAAGCAGGAAAAATGGGCAAGCGTAAGGATTTGAGCGAGTTTGACAAGGGCCAAATTGTGATGGCTAGACGACTGGGTCAGAGCATCTCCAAAACTGCAGCTCTTGTGGGCTGTTCCCGGTCTGCAGTGGTCAGTCTCTATCAAAAGTGCTCCAAGAGGAACAGTGGAGAACCGGCCACAGGGTCATGGCCGGCCAAGGCTCATTGATGCACGTGGGGAGCGAAGGCTGGCCCGTGTGGTCCGATCAAACAGACGAGCTACTGGAGCTCAAACTGCTCAAGAAGTTAATGCTGGTTCTGATAGAAAGGTGTCAGAATACACAGAGCAGCTCAGTTTGTTCCTGATCCCTGTCCACTGACGAAAGCACCAACAGGGCCTGGTCTGATTATTCACCTTTTCTTTTACGTTATGTGAATGGCGACCTCCGGGATGTGTGTGCGTCGCTTGACTGGGGAACATGGCATCAGGAGGCACTACGGGAAGAAGGCAAGCCAGAAGAGGCAGCAAAAGTGGGACCAACACAAAATTAGAAAATATGCTCTTATTGTTAATAGAGTAATACCTAATATTGACTATTTGGTAAAATTGTATTACTATCTTACAAAGCCTTAAAAAGATATTCTTACCATAATGCATAATGAGTGAATTTAGAATGCGTTATACTACATGCCATTTAAATTTTATATATTATAATGTTGTCATGTATTGTAATTTAATGCATTAACTCTGGAATAATCATTATTAGATTAGTATTTTAAAATACTATAATTGTTGTTAAAATATATATGAAATGATATAATAAAAAGAGTGTATTTTAAAGCATGATGAATATACTGTATGCTACACTATAATATAACATGTTCTAGAGTATATGACAAAAACAGTCCAGCGTCTCACGGGTATATTTGTGGCGACGCTGTATGGGTCAAAATGATCCATTTTGCTTTTATGCCAAATATCATTAGGATATTAAGTAAAGATCATATTCCATGAAGATATTTTTTAAGTTTCCTACCATAAATGTATATATATATATATATATATATATATATATATATATATATATATATATATATATATATATATATATATTAGATCTAATATGCATTGCTAAGGATTTCATTTTGGCAACTTTAAAGGCAATTTTCATTTCTAATAGTTGTATCTCGGTCAAATGTCCTATCCTCATCAATGGAAAGCTTATTTATTCAGCTTTCAAATTATAAATGAATGAATGAATGAATGAATGAATGAATGAATGAATGAATGAATGAATGAATGAATGAATGAATGAATGAATGAATGAATGAATGAATGAATGACTGGTCCAGGGTCACTAATATGTAATTTGTAAAACAGCGTGCAGTGGCGAACTGAACACTGTGTGGATGCTCAGATGTAATAAAACAGACCTTACGAGGGAGGACATTAGTATGAAAGCTTTCGTTTTGCTTTTTTTTTTTTTTTTATGTAATTTACTATTTAAATTATGTTATCAGCATAATTTGATTTGAAGAGCTTGATTGACAAACATATATATATATATATATATATATATATATATATATATATATATATATATATATATATATATATATATATATATATATATATATACACACATAAAATTATAAAATAATAACATAAAATATGGCAAAAAAGAATTTAATTAGTTGGCAAATTATGTCAAATTAAAATGTAAATATGTTGCCAGATGGCTGTGAAATACTGTAGCGCTGGAACGCAGGTGATGGCGGCGCTCTTAAATCTGCAGTAGAATAGCATATATCAGGTGACAGCTATAAAGGGCTGCCCTTTAGGGTGCAGCGGGCGCGGGGAGCTTGACTCTTGTCTGAGTGATAGTGAGCCCTACATCATTCAGACCTCACCTTATCACTCGCGCACTCACTTTCGCACCCTTATAAATGTCAGCGATAAATCTGGGCTCAATCCTGCTCAGTGCATAACTCATACACACACATGCAGACATACACAAATACACTGTGTGCTTGACGCGCACAGCACATCTCATCACTGTATAGTTTGATGCAACTTGTCTTGTTTCTCCGCCTGTCTCCTTCCTTCTGGCCTGTCGAGATGGCAGCAATGCTTTTTCACTGTGTCCTTTTTTTCAAATATCTGCCTTCACTGCTCCATTCCTCCCTGGTGAGACGTAAACCACCCTTCAGCCCCCCTTATGGCAACCTCTGAGCTAAGCCCCTGTGAGAGCCAGCACAGGTCGGTCGTCGTGAAATATAGCCAGGCGTAATGACCCTCTAAATTAACTCCTTGTAACCCTGCATTTCTCAAATGGCCGTCATTAGCATATAATAGGGTGCAGGGAGACGAGAGAGGGCCAAGTCTGCCCCGCGGCAGGCCTGCGCCGACCCAGCGATCTGCCTCAGCACCGCGGGCGCTGCTGTAACGGTACTGTAAAGTTCAGCCTTATAAACATGTCAGCTGGCCATGTAATTAACCGACTGGCCATTAGATAATGGATCTACTACCTGTGAGCCGCCTGTCATTCAAGAACTGCACACACACTCCTGCTCCTCAAACCATCCCAGTGCATTGTACCTCCTTAAACTGGTGTTCGGGATTATTGAAGCCAAAATATGGGGGGGGGGCACCTTTACCACCCCAAAGAACCTCTGAAGAACCGCTGAAGAACCATACAGGGAAGGGAAGGGAAGGGAAGGGAAGGGAAGGGAAGGGAAGGGAAGGGAAGGGAAGGGAAGGGAAGGGAAGGGAAGGGAAGGGAAGGGAAGGGAAGGGAAGGGAAGGAAAGGAAAGGAAAGGAAAGGAAAGGAAAGGAAAGGAAAGGAAAGGAAAGGAAAGGAAAGGAAAGGAAAGGAAAGGAAAGGAAAGGAAAGGAAAGGAAAGGAAAGGAAAGAGCAGTCACACAATGAGCTTGTTGATTAAAAAAGACCCTCATCACAATTGCAGCCACAAAAAAAGTCCCCTTCTAATTGAGAGGCTCGTCAAAGGCACATTGGTTTGGTAAGGCCCCCTCCTCCTCCAGGTCTCCACTTCAATCACATTTACACCTCCACTTCATTCTCTCCCTCTGTAGTTATCTTTTTTCTTCTCAACCTCAAATTAATGAAAAGCGGGCCAAAGAGGGAGCGCTTTCAGTCATTTTAACAGCCAGTTAATAAATGCGATTGCAAATGGAACTTGTCACCGCACGCTAGAGAGCAGCGCGCGGTCAATATCCCGGCTGGCAGGTGCTGAGGGTCACATATAAGTCAGACCAGTGATGGATATGTATCCAATAATTGATGTAGGCCGTCTGTTATTGTGGGTTTCACTCCTGCCTCTATTGCTTATTAAAAGCTGTTTGCTTTAAGTACCAGGCTGCCCTGTAACTGCCCATGCTGGCTGTTAGCTGAGCATCAGAAACCACAGGCAATGGAGAAGACAGCCAACTCTGGCTGTCAATACCAATATTAGAAATATTTTGGCAACACGGGTTAACTTCTGATTTTTAACAGACAATGCACTTGTTGAATTAATAAATATACACGCATGGGAATTCTCAAAAAATTGTTTAGTCAGAAAAATAGACAAACTATATGTATATATTTATATATACACTATATAGCCAAATGTTTTGAGACAACTGCCTAAAGTACATGCACATGAACTTCAATGACATCCCATTCTTAATCCGTAGGGTTTAATATGGAGTCGGCCCACCCTTTGCAGCTCTAACAGCTTCAGCTCTTCTGGGAAGGCTTTCCTCAAGGTTCAGGAGTGTGTTTATGGGGATTTTTGACCATTCTTCTAGAAGATCATTTGTGAGGTCAGGCACTGATGTTGGACGAGAAGGCCTGGCTCTCAGTCTCCGCTCTAATTCATCCCAAAGCTGATCTATCGGGTTGAGCTCAGGTCTCTGTGCAGGACAGTCACGTTCCTCCACACCAAACTCGCTCATCCATGTCTTTATGGGCAGATGCTTTGTGCTCTGGAGCACAGTCATGTTGGAACCGGAAGGGGCCAACCCCAAACTGTTCCCACAAAGTTGGGAGCATGAAATTGTCCAAAATGTCTTGGTATGCTGAAGCATTAAGAAATCCTTTAAATACCAACCCCTTAATAAACAACCCTAGACCATAATTCCCCCTCCACCAAACTTCACACTTGGCACAGTGCAGTCAGGCAAGTCCTGTTCTCCTGGCAACCACCAAAACCCAGACTCATCCATGGGATTGCCAGACAGAGAAGCATGATTGGTCACTCCAGTGAACACGTCTCTGCTCTAGAGTCCAGTGGCGGGCGTGCTTTACACCACTGCATCTCTATGATTTTATGTAGCCTACCACGTCATGGCTGAGTTGCTGTTGTTCCCAATTGCTTTCAGTTTGCTATAATCCCATTAACAGCTGACTGTGGAATATTTAGTAGAGAGAAAATTTCACGAATGGACTTATCGCACAGGTGGCAGCCTAACATGGTACCACGCTTGAGTTCACTGAGCTCCAGAGACTGACCCATTATCTCACTAATGTTTGTAGAAGCGTCTGCATGCCTAGAGCTTGATTTTATACACCTGTGGCAGTGGAGGTGATTGGAACTCCTGAATTCAGTGATTTGGAGGAGTGTCCCAATCCTTTTGGCAATAAAGTGTATGTCTCCAACATAGGCACCAAGGTTCAAATATCAGAAATGCATAAGTTAACTACTGTATTTCTGTGTTAACCACTATGAAGGGTCAAATCACTTAAAGCAGAGAAAGATTCTACTGTGTTGGTAAGCAGGGTTCTTGAAGAAGCAAAGAAAGGGAGAGGATATAGATGGAAGGAGGCAGAAAGAGAGGGAGACACGTCAGGAATTACCGCAGGGCCTAAACCTGCACGACTGGAAGGGTGTTGTTATTGTAAAACTCAGAAAGAGCTGCTATAGCACATTTCTGACATGTAGTGCTGCCTTTCAGGGCCTGATCAAAGTGCCCCAGCGCTACTGCGTCTGATAACCAAATCAATTTTCCCAGTCTTTTGTTTTTCGCTGAATAATGCACATTTAGTTGTAACCTTCGGGCATAGAATGAAGACAAGGCAGACGAGAGGGGCAAGAAATTAAAGGGGTGAGTTAGGGAGAAAAGTGCTATTCCGTTATATTCCAAGAAACTAAATGTATTCCATAAAAGAGGAAAGAAAAGGGGGAAATATTCAATAAAGTTAGCAGAAGGTTTAAAAGCGCGAAAGCTCTGGAGGACCATGAACAGCGGGTGGAGGCGGTTCGACGAGAGAACGGAATGATTAGAATATGAAATGTCTTGGAAGGGGGGAGTGGGTGGGAACGGAGCCAGAGAAATGGAGAGGTGAGATTAAAAGATTACCTGTCTTCTTCTCTCGCCCTTCAGGACCCTAGCGTCTGTCTGCCACCGCTGCCAGACCAGACAAGTCAATGAAAGAGAGACAGCTTCAAAACAAGATAATCATTACAATCAATGCTCACCGTATTACCTCTGTTGCTGATCACATTTTAAATCGCATGGCTTTGTAATTGTGTATGTTTCTGGGCACGAGAGGTCTTCATATGCAACTTATCAACGTACCCGAGTATATTATACTCCCGTCGATAAAAACTGATGACCAAACTAAATATTTGAACGGAGTGCATTAACACAGCTAGAGTTTATATATAGGCTATATATAGTGGGGAGGGTAGCAAATTATATTTGTATTTTCAAAAAAAATCAAAAAGCAGATTGAAAGCAAATCTGATTAAGTGATAACCCCACCTCTGTTTGAAAATCTGCATATTATGTCTAACTCATGAGCAATATTTAGGCCGACTGAAATGCAAATGTGAGATCTCCCCGCAAACCATGACAATACTCGCGATCTGGTGTGCTTTTGTAGGTGTGTGTGTGTGATCAAACTCATCTCAACATTTTTCTATGTTGTTGAGCGCAGTAAAAGAATGAGTCATGCCACTCTTGATCTGTGCGCTGCTGTCTGTTCTGTTGGGTGGAATACCCTTGACCTGTCGCATCCGCAGACATTGATATTCAGTAACAAGCCCCACAAAACAAAACGATCCATATCACAAGGTGACAGGAGACAGATCTCTCTCTCTCTCTCTCTTTGTGTGTGTGTTTCTCTCTCACACTCTTTCTCTCTTAAGTATAAATGGGCTTTTAAGGTAAGTGCACATATGGCTACGGCCTGCCATGGCCCTTGACCTTAACAGTGACATGGGAGAGATTTTTCAAAGAACCTCCACAAAGGTGGCTATAGATTAGTCCCTGCACACTAACTTTGGCAGGGACAGAAAGAAGGAGGGATGAAGGGACAGTCAAGGAAGGAATGAAAAAGGACATCCAAAAGGTAGAAGACAGCAAACAGGACCTGAGTTCGATCTACTCTTGGCATTGACAAGTGAACTTGCTCTTTCTTGTCTTCTCTCTCTATATATTTCATTTAGCACCCAACAGCGTCCCTCACAATTTAAAGTAATTTAGCTACAGTCAACCTTTAGTTTATTGCTGGCATGTAGACATCTTCATTGAACTGTTGTTTAAACCGTTTCATATGCATCCAATCAAACCAATTCACTAAATTTAAATGAGGGGAAAAGTCTGTTTAATTATTGTCTCAGAAAATTCAAATAGCTGTAAAAGCTAGTATGCTTCGCAACTGAGCTCCTTTCAAGTTTTACCCAGACAACCGATTGTGATCAGGGTGTCTGCAGGTTGATGGGAAGGTTGAGGGTTAGTGCGTCAACTTTGATGTGCACAATGAATGAGCGGTGTGGCTGGTCCAGCTCAAACAGATGGAAATTAACTGTCGCTAATGTAGAGGCAATGACCAGTAACCTTCTGAAGAGATTAACTTGAATGAATGCTCAACTAAAATGAGAATGACAAAGCAGTGATGTTCACCCGGACACGTCGTTCCTGATCCCATCGAGGGAATAAATCAAACTGCAAAAAAGGGAAAGTGAGAGATGGAGTACCAAAGCCATGTGGCAGTATCGCTGGAAATGAAAGGAGAGATGAGGACCTCTTCTACTCCATCTCTCTGTCTTCCATTTGCCATCTCAACCTGAAAAAAAGCACTGGTGGAAACTGATTCAGAGAATTTCAGTCAATGTCGCTATCTTAAGACATGGACACTTTCTTTAAAGCAGGGATGGCTGTCCAATCCTGCGCCTGGAGGGTCACTGTCCTGCAGAGTTCAGCTCATAATTAAACACAGCTAATCAAGGGCTGTGTCTGAAATCACCCCTATACACATATATGTCTCCCTGTGGTGAAAATCAAGGTTTTAATGTTTTTTATATGTCTATGCTGTGTTTTTAATATGCTTTAAAGGGATACTTCACCGCTTTTTCATATTAAACTGTTATTCCCTTAACTAAAACAAGTTGATACATCCCTCTCTCGTCTGAGTGCGTGCTCTTAATCTCTCTGACGCGCGGTGACGATCTGATAGCATTTAGCTTAGCCCACTAAGCCCAGTTGAAACCACTATGAAACCAACAAACTAAACTATGGTGACAAACTAAAACGTGACGCTTTTCTAAGCGGGTTACAAAGGAGAACTATAATGTATGGCGGAATAGCACTTCTTAGAGTACTTCGACTCGGCGCAGTAAAAAGTCCCGGCCGAAACATCTTCCCTCACATCTCCGTATTGACAGAAATGAGAGAGTGAGGGAGAGGTGTGAGGAAAGATGTTTCAGCTGTGACTTTTTACTGCGCCGAGCCAAAGTACTCTCAGAAGTGCTGATCCGCCATATATTATAGTTCTCCTTTTTAACCCGATTAGAAAAGCGTCACGTTTTATTTTGTCACCATACTTGATCGTTCAACTACTCGTGTAACTGTATTTAAATAGAGAAAACGTGGAGGTGTTTGGACGCTTCTTACTTGATCTCCGTTTGGTTCCATAGTAAATGAACTGGGCTTAGTGTGCTTAGAGAGATTAAGAGCACGCACTGAGACGAGAGAGGGATGTGTCAACTCGTTTTAGTTAAGGGAATAACAGTTTAATATGAAAAAGCGGTGAAGTAACCCATTAAGACTAACCGTGTGCAAAGTCAAGATCACTGCAGAGTATTTTCTCCTCAAAACTGCAGTAAACCAAAGACTCATAAAACACGCTTTGAAATCGCTGGTGTTTCTGACGTCACAAACTAACCAATCGCGTCAACGTGTGATCGCCAACGAGTGGATCTCCGAGCTGGTGTGAGTGAGTGGAGGCGGGGAGAATTTGCATATTCACAGAACCGTGTATACTGAATGAGGCACGAGTGTAGAGTTACATTCAAGGTTGATATTTTGGTGGTCAAAAGATGAGTTTTAAGGGATACGGGGACAGCCATTTGTAGTGGTGTCCAAAACAGTATCAAGTGCACACACTCAATCCCACAATGCACAGCAGTAATGAGTGTACAAGCGATATGGGCTGCGTCCGAAAACCTAGGCTGCTGACTCGTGGCCTCGCTGCCTTATGAGGCAATGGCTTGAAAGGCAGTTTTGCACATGAAGGCACCTCACAAAACTAATTTCGGACATACTTCCAAGACAGTGTAACAGTTTAATGATCCACAGCAAAATAGAGAGAGCTTTGGTGAGAAATAAACATATTTAATTAATACATTAGTGATTTCTCGCTAGAAATGACATCAGTGGAAAATATTGGTTAAAAAAAAAAATACATTTACACACAAACTGACCAGCAAACGCAACTTTTGGATGCCATCTTATTTTCCCAGCTCAACTGTCACTGAATAGAAAGCACAGGATTGTGGGATACCAAAGGCAGTGAAGGACACGTGTGCTGCCTTCAAAACTCGATCAGTTGAAGGTCTCTCAGGAGACAGGAAGTGAAGCTAACATTAGATTCAGACGTTGCTTGATGCCTTCCTGCCTTCAAATGTGTCCTCCGAAGGCAGCATTTTCCAGATTTCGGATGCAGCCGCACTTTCAACGGCTAGAGTATACCCATAATGCACTGCAAGTCGCTTCTCTAATGAATTCCCGCGTCTGACCTGAAGATGGCGCTCACAGCTGAATCATCCATCCATTTTCCAAACTGCATGTCCAATGTGGGTACAGCGTAATATCATAAAGGTCTACATTCCTTTTACCTGAGTATTAAGTTGTTTAATTAAGGTTTATACATCCTAGTTTCCATGACAGAGATCTTTTCATTGCTACTGGAACTGCCAGTGTCCGAATTCCCTCTATCATTTTCATTCGCTCCATCAAGTGACTATATTAGTGGAGTGATGTAGGGTAAAGTGAATGAAGGAAGAGGGGGCGATTTCTTTAAGATCACTCGAAAGTTTCAGGCAAGCGTGTTGGGGTTAAACTCTGCTGGAAAGTGACAATCCATGAGCAAGATTAGACGCCCCCCATCATTATTTTTTGTAAAACCTGCAAAAGGACCCTGTAAGGGTAATGGTCAGCTGAATTGCTGTTTTAATTGGTTGGTTGGCAAGATTCTGCGATCATTATTGTAATTCATTTTTTTGGTATTTTTTTAATCATATATTAACACATAACAGAATGTGAGAAAATACATTTGTTCAACTATTTTAGCATTGTTGTCTTTAACACCACATAACCAGCAGAGATGTACAGCACTGACCCTTCATCCATCTTCACTCTTTCAGTTCATAGTAAAATAATGAGGTCTTGTAATAAAGAGAATACTATTAGCACACTTTGAACCTGCTCTCTCCTCTAGTATTGAAAATTCACTTCTATTGATCACACAATAGCTATATAGGGACTGAATACTTGACCCCTAATCCCTTTATGGACCGACCTCGATTGAACCATGTCTCTTAAATGTGTATGTTTGAGTGTGTGTGTGCATGTGTTGTGTGGTAGTCATCTGTTTTTCACATGAAACCCCATACAGTCACACACTTCCTCCATTGTGCTGTAGGGATTTTATTCTGATCAACCAAAGCAATTGCAGAAATGTCAATAGCATTATGTTTTGAAACTTGAACTTGGAGTTAAATTAAAGATTTTTAGTTTTTTCCTGTTGGGTCTGCAATTGGATAGTTCATCCAAATCATCTAATATTAGTGCAGACATGCTTTTCTTAGTATTTTTGCCTTGCTTCTAGTCTAAATATCTACAAATTCTTAAATGAAGATGCATTTAATAGAAGTAAAGTGACAAGATATATGTTTTTACTGTCTTCTTGAAAGTACAATAAAAATGAAGTGAGTATCTGCGAATGGGGAAAGAAACAAGATTTCAAACAGAAACAAGATTAGTTTTCTTACCCCATTGGCAGATCATTTTGCTTGTTTTAAGCAAAATCTCACTTCATTTGAATTAAGAAAACATATAATCAACACTTTATTTTACAGTGTCATTGTTAAACATGTAGTTACTTTAGTAGTAACTATAAATTATGCATAATTACATGCAACTAGCCTTAAACCAAACCCTAATCATATACCTAACCCTTTAGTAAAGTAAATGCAGTTAATTATTATCATGTCGTAATTAAGAATATAATTACGCTGTAACACTGATACCTTTAAATAAAATGTAACTACAATATCTTATGTAAATTTACTAATATAGTAAGAGAATATTTGGACTGGAAACAAGACAAAATACTAAATAAGAAAAGCATGTTTTGCAGCGCTGTCTCTAAGAACCTCACAGGATTATTCAAGAGAAGGTGTGGCCTGAAATAAAATTCACGCTCCCGCACATTCACACCTGTCACCAATAAACCAATTCGGTGTCCTTCACGAGAAACCTGGCGTAAAGCTTATTGAGGAGGATATGCACATGCACAAATGCCATTTGAAAGCTTTGTCAGGAGAAAAATATTTGCAGAAACTTAGTTTTGGTCTGTTGCTCATAAAAATGACTGTCACGTACTTATTACGTTAATATATACTTTAAAAAATAAGCAAGTGCAAAGTGAATGTTGTCGGGCATCTAATTGCAATTAAATGAAAATGCAGTAAAGTTTAATTTATATTAAATGCAATTAGATGAAATTTAGTGTCATTTTCTGACCCAATTAAGTATATCTTTATACGTTTACATCGCTCAGGCATAACATTATGACCAATGACAGCTGAAGGTAATAACACTAAGTATCTCTTCTTCACTGCACCTGTTAGTGGGTGGGATATATTAGGCAGCAAGTGAAAAAAAAATCCTAAAAGTTGATGTGTTAGAAGCAGGAAAAATGGCCAAGCATAAGGATTTGACTGGGTCAGAGCATCTCCAAAACTGCAGCTCTTGTGGGCTGTTCCCGGTCTGCAGTGGTCAGTCTCTATCAAAAGTGCTCCAAGAGGAACAGTGGAGAACCGGCCACAGGGTCATGGGCGGCCAAGGCTCATTGATGCACGTGGGGAGCGAAGGCTGGCCCGTGTGGTCCGATCAAACAGACGGACTACTGTTTTTGTTGTTTGATTAATATTAAATACACAGACAGCAGGAATATTAGGTTGCTGTCACTTCAAGAGAATGCACAGATCTAGTACACTGATACACATGCGTTGTCTATGTTCACTTAAAGGAACACCACTATTCAAGCGCAAGAAGCAAAAGAGAAAAAATGACAAGATTTGAGTGCGTGCTAGTCCAGAGTGCCAAACTCGTCTCAGGCAGCATGCAAATCTTGCGCTTGAATTGACTAATTCACACACAAATTATGTCAACATGCCTGCCTCGGTGAGTATCATAAACTTAGTTGGATTTAGAATTTTATGAATAATAAGCGTCATGTTCACACTGCCCCAAAAGACACCAACAAACACTGATTGAACACATTCAGTCAGGTGAAAACAACCCCAACCAATGCAACAGACACCAAAAGAGTTAACACACGGATCCAATGAATGCCAACAAACCTGTGAAGTGGCCTTTATGTCCTCAAGGAACACACCACTATTTTTGAACATTTTGTCAAACTCCCCGAGAGTTAAACTCTTGAGTTTTACCGTTTTCAAATCCATTCAGCCGTAGCACTTTTAGCATAGCTTAGCATACATCATTGAATCTGATTACACCCCTAATATGCATCCTCACTGCGCAGTATACTTGACAGTAAAAGCAGCATCACATCACGAAAGTGTGGACTCGGAAGAAGAAGGTGTGGGCTAAGGCTTCCATTTAGGTAAGGGCCTTTCTTTTTCACAAGGAATGTAATGTAGGACACCAGTATATGAACTATTTGTATGATGCTTTGGTGTTTTTTGTGGGGCTTTACAGTCCTTGGTCATTGTACACATTCAGATGGACGTCTTTAGCATCTTACTCTTCGGTTGGGGTCATCTGAAACCTAAAACCACCCTTATTAAAACTGGAACTAGGCTAGATTAGTGGCCCGTGGCTCAAAACAGAGGGGGAGACATGTCAGATCAGTCTGAGAGACTGGTCCATCCATCCACAGCACACTGTCCGAGGCGGTCTTAGATAATAAATTCTTCAATAATTTCCCCCCTATTTTCTTCCTACTCGGTATCATTTTAATTGCATTTCAATGCTTCACAGATATTGATTAATCCATGTATTAAAGGGGAGGCTGCTGCGGTGTACACATGGCTTGTTCATGTATATTCATATCTTCTCATTCCATGCATCACTTCAATGTCTCAAGGGAGTGCCTCAATTCAAGAGACTCCGCAATGACGTTATGCCTGTAAATGAGTGCTATGATTTTTTTTTTTTTTTGCCTTTTTTTTAATTTTCCCTTGATCCCCCCCTTCCACAAAGTAATAATATGAAAAATATGTGAAAACATGCATTATATCTCAGTTTCTGTATGTAACGTTCATAGAGGGGGCAGGCACTTTTGACAAAGTAATTACACAGAGTCTCCTGCAAATCAATGACAAATGAATGCATTATAAAGCTTTATCTGCTTTCATTTCAAAATGAGAGGTGATAAAAGGCGCTAAAGAAAACGGTCTTTGTCGCTATCTGGACTGAGCAGCGATTATAATTATGTTAACACCGGGAGACCCTCCGTCCTGCCTTCCTGTAAGTCACTCACTCATTCATTCATAATTAATTAATAGCTCATAAAACCCAGGAGATGGAACAATGGTTGTCCCACATTTGTTCCTTTCTTTCTCTCTTTCCCCCCTCATCTCGGATCTTTTCTTCCCTCTCTTTGAAAGGAAAACAGAAATATTGGTGACTAACGTTATGAGGGAGGCCTCATTTCCATAGCCGCACGGTGAATTTCTGGCACCTTTTTAGTGCGCTTTGCCTGCAGGCTTCAATAATAATGACTGTTTTTTAGTGGATGGGGGCTGGGCGAAGCATGTGGGCTTTATATACCTAGAGGGAAAGATTTGGGGCATAATATATATGTGCGTGTGAGAGAGCGAATGCAGCGGGAACGCAAGAAACGGGGTGAAAAAAACCTACTATCCGAGAGATCAGGTTCATCAAAACAACTATATACCCACATTCAACCATGTTATTCAGTCGAACTGACACAGTGATTCAATAATCGTGCAGTTCAGGTGCATCAAAGCTGCTCCAACGTGTCTGCGGCCTTGTCTGGGATCCCGCCGTTCACCCCAGGCGGTCGTTTCTGATAGTCAAAAGACTCTTGTTCACATTTCAATACACTGAGATCAAATGGTCTAATGGCAGGGCGTCCCAATCAAGCCAGATAAATAATTACGAGTTGACAGAATGCCACAGCGCAGTAGGGGGGCCGAACACACAGGACGCATTCTTGCGCACAAAAAACAGTTAGACGGAGCACAGCAGAACTGAGCAGAAGCCGCATTTATAGGTGCATTAAACATATGTTCCAGTTCAATACAAGTTAAAGGGATAGTTCCCCCAAAAATGAAAATTTGCCTATGATTTACTCCCCCTTAAGTCATCCTAGGTATATATGACATTCTTCTTTCAGACGAATGCAATGAGAGTTATATTAAAAATGTACCCTGTAGCCCAAGACTGGTTTCCCACTGAAGCTAAGCAGGGCTGAGTCTGGTCAGTCCCTGGATGGGAGACCTTCTGGGAAAACCAGGAGCTGCTGGTAGAGGTGTTAGTGAGGGCAGCAGGGGGCGCTCACCCTGTGGTCTGTGTGGGTCCTAACACCCCAGTATAGTGATGGGGACTCTGTACTGTAACAAGAGCCATCCTTCAAATGAGACGTTAAACCGAGGTCCTGACTCTCTGTGGTCATTACAAATCCCAGAATGTCCTTCGATAAAGAGTATGGTTGTAATCCCGGCATCCTGGCCTCTGTCCATCATGGCCTCCTAATCCTCCCGGTGTTCTGATTGGCTTCATCACTCGGGCTCCTCTCCACCAATCAGTTTTGTGTGTGTGTGTGTTGGGTGTCCTGGCACAATATGGCTGCCGTCGCATCATCCAGATGGTGCTGCAAATGGCAGCCCAAAATTTGAAGACCAAAAAAGACCATCCATCCATTCTAAAAGTGCTCCAAACGGCTCCAGGGTTTAATAAAGTCCTTCTAAAGCCAGACCTGCAAACTAAAATGACAGGTCATGCATAGATAATTTTTTGTCTCTGAATTTAAATCTTGATGTATTTATCATGTATTTATGTATTGATTGTGACCTCAAGAAGTGCGCAATCGAGGTAGAGAAAGCTCTCTTTAGCGTCCCTGTTAACTTAACTTGCCCGCCCTCGCGCAGGTAACGTTAACGCCGGTTCATATCCCGCTCGGAGCGGGTCGACTAGGATCGGGAAGACCCAGTAAACGTGCGGAGGATGAAAGTACACTTTATTAAAAGTGCAGGGGACACGTCCCGTAATCTACGCCCATGCTTGAATTGAACACTAAGCTTGCTTACTTCCATCCGTCAGACTCGGGTGGTATCTCGATAGCCAGGCATCTCATTCAATGGCGAGCTCAGTTGACGCTGTGTGCTTCAAGATTCTGACGCAAGTGAGCTAAGATTCCGATTGGCCCAGAGAAATGTCAGTTATAAGAACTATCCAATAGTGTTTCGCATGTCTAGTCTACAGAACTGTAGACCCCCACCCCCCCACCCCACAAAAAAAAAACTCTTCGGTTCTACGCGATTCACGTAAATGACCCAATTGACCAAGAAAACGGCGATTGTCGCCGAAAAGCGACAAGTTTGCAGGTGTCTAAAGCGGATCAGTGGGTTTGTGTAAGAAAAATATCCATATTTATCACGTTATAAAGTCAAATATCTAGCTTCCGGCAGACAACCCATGCAGAAAGTGTAACGCTTAAGCTATGTTTGGTGTCGTGGTCGCGCCAGTTACGCTTTCTTCTGAATTAAGTTTATTGAATTGAATATGAAAGGGAGGTCCGGTGGAAGCTAGGTATGTGACTTTATTAATTGTTAAATGTGGATATTTTTCTTACAAAAACCCATCAATTCACTATCAGGCCTTTATTAACCACCTGGAGTTGTATAGATCACTTTTACAATGGATGGATGCAATTTTTTTTAGCATAAAATGTTGGGCTGCCTTTCACTGCCATTATAAAGCTTGGAAGAGCCAGGACATTTTTTATATAACTCCGATTGTATTCTCTAAGAAGAATGTCACATACACCTAGCATAGCTTGAGGGCGAGTAAATCATGGGGACATTTTAATTTTAAGGTGAACTTAACCCTTTAAGCCTCGTGGACAGCATTTGTGGCAGAGAAAATTATTTTGACTTCGAAAAAGTGTACAGTAAAGCACTTACAATTGAAGTTCATGGAGCCAGATAGCAAAATTATTAGTTAGGATAGCCAATCCTTCAACTTCAGTGTCATAAACGGTCAGTAAACCTGATAGCTTTCGCACAATATGCATCTTCTATCTATGACAGGAACTATCTGTGAAATATAATGTGAAACAAACTCCACCCAGGTCAGTGATAAGATGCTCAGTTTTTGTGTGGATTGTATTTTATTAATGCCATTTTTATGCATGTCTTTTACAAATAATTGTGTTTTTGTTTTCTGAGTGATACAACTGTTTCTTCATATTAAGATTTGTAGCCTTTCCTTTTCTTTTATAGTGAACACTCGATATTCACGAATCAATGTTGAATGCATTACTATAAACTCTGTGTTTTTAAACTGAAAGACACGGTAAAATTGTTTTCTGTGGTAATCGACATTATGCCACAAATGCTTCTCTTTCAGTCTCTCAAAACTGACACTGAGGAATGAAAATACAGCTAAACCGCTGAATTTACAGTCAACTATACTGTGTAGACTAAAAGATCATATTATGGTCTACAGGCATACCCAAAACCAGTGGAAGCACATACAAATCACATTAAGGTTGTTTTAACAGGCTGACACATACAGTATTTGTCCAAAAATAAGCTTATGATTCTGTAGGGTTTGGATGCTGAGTGTGCTGGAACACACACCTGCTGGGCAGCATTCAGCACCTGGTCAAACACACACACACACACACACACACACACACACACACACACACACACACACACACACTGACCCTGCTGGACTGTGCACTCCAGGAGTCACAGCGTGGGAGAGCTCTGCTAATTTACCATTGACAACAGACTAATTACCATCAGAGAGGAGGAGGTGTGGAGAGAAAAGGAGCACAGCAATCCACAAGTTTCAACTAATGAAGGCTGTCGTTTTTATTGAAGAAGCTAACCACAACCAATTAAGGAGTAAGATCAAAAATGAGCTGAGGTTCAACATATTACATGACTGCTCCAAATATAAGATTTTTCCTACATTAGGAGTGTTAAACTCAGCTCCTGGAGGGCCACAGTCCTGGAGAGATTAGATCCAACCCTGCTCCAACACACAAACCTTTTTGGGGCAGGATGAAGCGAAGCACCCCTGCCCTAAACCATAATCCTCAGTTTAGCATTAGAAGATATATGTTTGATAGTTATATAAACAGAGGGAGAGATAGTCCAAAATGAGATTATATTTGAACAAAAATATGCAAATATTTTTTATTAAATCATTACAAATGCACAAATCTTGCAGGATAAGATATATTGCGAACCGTGCTAGCAAAATGAGTCTCAATGAGCAGATTTTCACAAATTAGTTATTATGAGTTCATAATTATTGTTAATTATTTCACCTTCTCTATTAAAAAACCTTCAAAATGTCTGATTTGTTGGAAAGAAAGTTTTATGAAGGTTCTAAAACAAAATCACCTACCTTAAAACAAATACCAAATTTGGCACACACCAAGTCAAAACCCATATCTATAGGAAAAAAAGTTATTCAACTTGTTCCATTGTAACACAAATGTTTGATTAAAGGTTCCCTAGAATGAGTTGAAACAATATGTTAAATTGTTCTCTGATATCTACATAGAGGGCATGTGGCTTATTTAAGGGCAAACATTGTCCAGATACAGTTTTACAGGTCCATTTACAACCCTATAAATTGTCCTGCTCTGTTTTTGCCTTATTTGGAAGAGTCATGAATATTAATGTTGAGCTCTGCTCTGATTGGCTTATTTCAGCAGCTCACAGCAGTTCAGTGAAGCGGCTCGTGAGTCCTGACAGAACTCAGACCGACTGAATGACACTTTAAGCAGAACATCTCAAATGGAGATTGATAAAATACAGCTTACTTGTTTATTGGTGTTTTCAGATCATCCGCGCACGAGTGAGAGAGCTCGCGTTCATATGGTTGCCAGATTGGACATGTTTAGGTACAACACCGGATAGTATACGTGTTCTTTTCACAGAAAAG
The DNA here is from genome assembly GCF_024679245.1 of Pseudorasbora parva. Taxonomy (NCBI): domain Eukaryota; kingdom Metazoa; phylum Chordata; class Actinopteri; order Cypriniformes; family Gobionidae; genus Pseudorasbora; species Pseudorasbora parva. The sequence continues at coordinate 41,116,452 of NC_090177.1, read as the reverse complement.
CTCTGTTTGGGGGATTTAATTACTGAAATCTGGCAACCGCACGTACACTCTTCCTTCCCCTCAGACAAAACCAAAACCAGCGATGACTCGTCTTTTTTTCGTCAGAGATATTTATATATAATAAATATAACGTTAGTCACAATGTAGGCTAATGTTACGCAGTGACTGTGATGTACTCTGAACAAGCATGCAAAAACATCATACTTAAGTTCACAAAAAAAAAAAAAAAAAACAACATTTTTTATTATATATATATATACAAAATGAATAGCCTTGTCAAATGACTGTCGTTATAACTTATATGGTGGAAAAGGTGACGTTTGCTAGAAGGATCGAGTGAACGATCTGTAAGCAAAGTATCTACGGTTGTATTTTGTAATTCAAAATAATATTATCCTTTGTCATTAGACACACTATTTAGTTTTGTATGGTACTTGGTGTTTCCTATTGTTACTGTACTAGCATCCTGCGTTATCTAGACAATGCTGTCTCTCTAAGAAACTTTCAATTTAATCAGAAATTGTTTAAACAGCCAATAAGTGGATGAAATCGCTAAACGATAAAAAGAGCTGCCGTTTTTGCTATCCTCCAGTGTCTTGTTTATCTGCAGTCCTGATGATTCGGCTCTGTCAGTTTTGCCTGACAATGAACATGTTTGGACAGATGCAAATGTTGGGGGTGTGCATATAAATGATCCCCAACGCTTGTGTCACGGTTGGGTTTATGCACTTCTTTTTCCGTGGTGTTTTTGATTAACGAGATTTACATAAGAAGGAGGAGGCAATGGTGTTTGAGACTTACATGTGATGTCCATGTACTGAACTCTTATTATTTCACTATGGCAAGGCTAATTACATTTTTCATTCTAGGGCACCTTTAACATTAAGACAGACAGCCTATTTATTAAGACCTGTACCGCACGGATCTAATATAATGTCACACATCAGATGTTTCTCCCTAACAGTTAACCAAACTGTCACATAAGACATAACAGATAATGGGCCCTATTTTAACGATCTGAAACGCAAGTGTCAAAGCACGAAGCCCAAGTAACTTTGTGGGCGGGTCTCGGCGCTGTTGCTATTTTCCCGGCGGGATAAATGGCTATTGCGCCCGGCGCAAATCTAAAATGGGTTGGTCTGAAGTAGCTTCATTATTCATAGGTGTGGTTTGGGCGTAATGTGAATAAACCAATCAGAGCGTCATCCAACATTCCCTTTAAAAGCAGGTGCGCAAGTTCCCTTATGGATCGCTATTATTATGGCGTATTTACCAGACGCACGCCAGGAGCGGTTCACAGCCGAGGAGACTGATGTTCTTGTAAGAGCAGCCCTTACGAAACAAAAATATATTGCAGTATATTGGAAAATTTCATGCAATACATTAGGAAATATATTCACATATATGGGAATTAATATTTATATCTTTCAATATATTTCAATATATTGAAAGTGGCAATCATTTGTATATTTTGCAATATATTACATGAATATATATTTTATAATACCATCAATATATTATTCCATATATTTACAATATATTAAAATATATTTCAAGTAATATATTGGTAAATATATTTTCCTTTTGTAAGGGAGTGAAAGACAGAGAAGTTGTGTTGTATGGGGATGGGAGAAACCCAAAATAGCGTCGTTTGAACAGGCGTCGGTTAAACAGTTTTTTCAGTTTTTCAGTCGATTTTTCCTTGACGGACAAACCAATTTGTCAGAAGTCCTTATATACATAAATGTCTTGCCACTATTGGACAAAAGGGTCTGATCCTTAATTACTACAATTAGCCTGAATAATTTGTAAGCTAGATTTATGCCTATTTTTTCACATCTTCGTGGCACACCAAAATGTGTTAATATTTTTTTTTTTAGTGTAACAATTTATGATTTGCAAAAATAACTGTTGCATCTGTGTAGATTACATGAGCAAAGTGTACGCGCGTTGTGCACGCTATACATTATGGTCAAGCATGCGCCCTTAAAATAGCATAATGAACAACGTGCGACTTTAGACTAGGTTTTTTCTGGTCAGTGGCGCAACTGTTTAATGGAACAGCAAAATAGCACCAGGGATTGTTTGCGCCGGAACACGCCTCCTTTTTTGCGCTGAACCGCCAAGGAAGCGCAAGTTCATTTACTAGTTTAGCGACATGCTTCTGTGGAGGGAAAAGCGCGCTTTGCGCGGGTGCAAAATAGGAATGATACATGACACATGGTGTACAAAGTCAATTGCGCTGGGTGCAAGATAGGGCCCAATGTTTGCGTGAACTCTCGCCATGACAGATATTTTGAAATGCTGTAATTTTGTGTGTGTGCGGATATCGAGATTGCGCTGTCTGAGGCGTCTTTGTGCGCCCGCTTCAGATCTGTCAGTCAGTGCGAGTGAGATCATTTTGTTAACATCAGCATGAATTTAAAAAAAATATATAATTTTTATCAAAAAAATCATTTCATTGGTTCAAACTCATGCCATTCTCATGAGAATTCGCTATGAATGTTCACAAAGTTGGAATGATGTGCTTTAAAATGAAACCAATTTCATTTGAATTGCTATTTGGGGCACGGATCGCTAGATGGGGACTCGATGAACAAATTTTTGTGAAAACCTCAAGAATTGACCAAGATTTGAATCTTTCACTTCTTTTGCAGCTTGTAATTAGCCTGTGCGCATTCCGACTCAGTTTGGCAGTATCGGTCACATATGTATTTTTTTAATAGGAATACATTATAGCCTATAGAAAATGTCATGTCCTGAAATGTCATGTCTTTTTAAGTGAAGATCCATGATGTGTGAGATTAGAATGGAATAAAATAGGGTAAAATAATCATTACTTTGTGTTCGCTCATTGGAGACTTAGCAATTTGCTGAACACCTGTGAAGTGAACTAACCCTGGAACAGGAGCTGCAGGAGCGGGTTATGCTCAGAGAATAATTTGCTGTGACTACTAGAAAGTTACCTAAGGTTTTGGATCCGAAAGCTTATCTGCTTACTCCAAGTAAATTTACCCATGCAAGTAGTATAACCCAGCAAACAATTTTGCATTTAAAAAAACATTTAATAGCAAAGATTTTGCTGCCCAAACACAGCCCTGACGTCTAGGCTAAAACAAGGCAAAAATTGGGCTGTCAGTGAAAATGTAAGTGTCATCTATAACCATAGTCCAAGAATAGACTAGTCATCAAGAACATGAACATGTCAAAGAAATGAAACCAAACACCTTGTAATAACTGCTGACTTAGCTTACATTATGGAATATCATACATATCGCAAGTTATTTTGGCAAAAACGACATGTAACCAAATTCAGTGTTATTTAGGCTAGAAGTGGGTTACTCATAGCTGGACTATATCGGATCTATAGTCAACCGAGAGAGTGAAATGACGGCTAATGCTTTCTGGGAACGCTTTCTGGAATACATCCCAGGAAACTACAATAAACCTAGGAACAAGTAACAGAACATATCTCAACCACATCCAAGAAAGGACAAGACCTGACAAAGAACATAGAAAGAGGATCTAAACAATGACAAACTAAGATTGTATAAAATAAGAGCAAAAAGACGCAGAAATTTTTTTTAGTGTTGGTCATAATCAAATTCATCCATGATCCTTCTGAACTATGAACTGAGTCCATGCAGTCTGAACTTTTCTTGGCATTTACAAAAAAAAAAAAACACTTCCATTACAGTGTTGCCTCTGAATGAGCATGCTAATAGATAGCATGGGTCTGACATACCAGCCTCTAGCTCAGATCCGGTCCCAGAGGGACAGTCCCCTGCAGAGTTTAGCTTCAGTCCAAATCAAAGACATCTGAACATGCTAATCTTCTGAGTTACAGGTAGATGAGTGGCCCCCAGGGCTGTATTTGAGGAACACTTCTCTAAGTCCCCTGTTGAGAAAAAAAAACTGAATATACTGGTTAGGCATATTTTGAAGCATGGCAACTGGTTTGAGCTGGTTTAAGATGGTCCGGAGATGCTTATAAGACGGTCCTGAATTTCGTAGGACCAACTTAAACCAGCTCATGACCATCTTAAACGAGCACTTGACCTACTTAAACCAGCTCATGACCATCTTAAACCAGCTCATGACCATCTTAAACCAGCACTTGACCATCTTAACCCAGCTCATGACCATCTTAAACCAGCACTTGACCATCTTAAACCAGCTCATGACCATCTTAAACCAGCTCATGACTAGTTTAAACCAGCACTTGATCAGTTTAAACCAGCTCATGGCCAGTTTAAACAAGTTAATGACAAGCTTAAACCAGCCCTTGACCAGTTTAAACATGCTCATGACCAGCTTAAACCAGTTAATGACATACTTAAACCAGCACTTGACCATTTTAAACCAGCTCTTGACCAGTTTAAACTAGCTTAAACCAGCACTTGTTCAACTTAAACCAGCTCATGACCAGCTTAAACCAGCACTTGACCAACTTAAACCAGCTCATGACCAGCTTAAAACAGCACTTGACCATCTTAAACCAGCTCATGACCATCTTAAACCAGCACTTGACCATCTTAAACCAGCTCATGACCATCTTAAACCAGCACTTGACCATCTTAAACCAGCTCATGACCAGCTTAAACCAGCACTTGACCATCTTAAACCAGCACTTGACCATCTTAAACCAGCTCACGACCAGCTTAAACCAGCACTTGACCATCTTAAACCAGCTCATGACCATCTTAAACCAGCACTTGACCATCTTAAACCAGCTCATGACCTGCTTAAACCAACACTTGACCATTTTAAACCAGCTCATGACCTGCTTAAACCAGTTAATGACAAGCTTAAACCAGCTCATGACCATCTTAAACCAGCTCATGACCATCTTAAACCAGCTCATGACCTGTTTAAACCAGCACTTGATCAATTTAAACCAGCTCATGACCAGCTAAAACCAACACTTGACCATCTTAAACTAGCCCTTAACCATCTTAAACTAGCACCTGACTAGCTTAAACCAGCTCATAACCAGCTTAAACCAGCACTTGACCAGTTTAAACCAGCTCATGACCATCTTAAACCAGTTAATGACAAGCTTAAACCCGCACTTGTCCATCTTAAGCCAGCTCATGACCATTTTAAACCAGCACTTGACCAGTTTAAACCAGCTCATGACCAGCTTAAACCAGCACTTGACCAGTTTAAACCAGCTCATGACCAGCTTAAACCAGTTAATGACAAGCTTAAACCAGCACTTGACCAGCTTAAAACAGTTAATGACAAGCTTAAACCAGCACTTGACCAGCTTAAACCAGCTCATGACCATCTTTAACCAGCACTTGACCATTTTAAACCAGCTCTTGACCAGTTTAAACTAGCTTAAACCAGCACTTGACCAGTTTAAACCAGCTCATGTCCATCTTAAGCATCTTAAACCAGTTAATGACCAGCTTAAAACAGCACTTGCCCCTTTTAAACCAGCTCATGACCATCTTAAAACAGCACTTGACCATCTTAAACCAGCTCATGACCAGCTTAAACCAGTTAATGACCTGTTTAAACCAGCACTTGACCAATTTAAACCAGCTCATGACCAGCTTAAACCAACACTTGACTATCTTAAACTAGCACTTAACCATCTTAAACTAGCACATGACTAGCTTAAACCAGCTCATAACCAGCTTAAACCAGCACTTGACCAGATTAAACCAGCTCATGACCATCTTAAACCAGTTAATGACAAGCTTAAACCCGCACTTGTCCATCTTAAGCCAGCTCATTACCATCTTAAACCAGCACTTGACCAGTTTAAACCAGCTCATGACCACCTTAAACCAGCACTTGACCAGTTTAAACCAGCTCATGACCAGCTTAAACCAGCACTTGACCAGTTTAAACCAGCTTATGACCAGCTTAAACCAGTTAATGACAAGCTTAAACCAGCACTTGACCAGTTTAAACCAGCTCATGACCATCTTAAACCAGTTAATGACAAGCTTAAACCAGCACTTGACCAGCTTAAACCAGCTCATGACCATTTTAACCAGCTCTTGACCATTTTAAACCAGCTCTTGACCAGTTTAAACTAGCTTAAACCAGCACTTGACCAGTTTAAACCAGCTCATGTCCATCTTAAGCATCTTAAACCAGTTAATGACCAGCTTAAAACAGCACTTGACCATCTTAAACCAGCTCATGACCAGCTTAAACCAGCACTTGACCATCTTAAACCAGCACTTGACCATCTTAAACCAGCTCACGACCAGCTTAAACCAGCACTTGACCATCTTAAACCAGCTCATGACCATCTTAAACCAGCACTTGACCATCTTAAACCAGCTCATGACCTGCTTAAACCAACACTTGACCATTTTAAACCAGCTCATGACCTGCTTAAACCAGTTAATGACAAGCTTAAACCAGCTCATGACCATCTTAAACCAGCTCATGACCATCTTAAACCAGCTCATGACCTGTTTAAACCAGCACTTGATCAATTTAAACCAGCTCATGACCAGCTAAAACCAACACTTGACCATCTTAAACTAGCCCTTAACCATCTTAAACTAGCACCTGACTAGCTTAAACCAGCTCATAACCAGCTTAAACCAGCACTTGACCAGTTTAAACCAGCTCATGACCATCTTAAACCAGTTAATGACAAGCTTAAACCCGCACTTGTCCATCTTAAGCCAGCTCATGACCATTTTAAACCAGCACTTGACCAGTTTAAACCAGCTCATGACCAGCTTAAACCAGCACTTGACCAGTTTAAACCAGCTCATGACCAGCTTAAACCAGTTAATGACAAGCTTAAACCAGCACTTGACCAGCTTAAAACAGTTAATGACAAGCTTAAACCAGCACTTGACCAGCTTAAACCAGCTCATGACCATCTTTAACCAGCACTTGACCATTTTAAACCAGCTCTTGACCAGTTTAAACTAGCTTAAACCAGCACTTGACCAGTTTAAACCAGCTCATGTCCATCTTAAGCATCTTAAACCAGTTAATGACCAGCTTAAAACAGCACTTGCCCCTTTTAAACCAGCTCATGACCATCTTAAAACAGCACTTGACCATCTTAAACCAGCTCATGACCAGCTTAAACCAGTTAATGACCTGTTTAAACCAGCACTTGACCAATTTAAACCAGCTCATGACCAGCTTAAACCAACACTTGACTATCTTAAACTAGCACTTAACCATCTTAAACTAGCACATGACTAGCTTAAACCAGCTCATAACCAGCTTAAACCAGCACTTGACCAGATTAAACCAGCTCATGACCATCTTAAACCAGTTAATGACAAGCTTAAACCCGCACTTGTCCATCTTAAGCCAGCTCATTACCATCTTAAACCAGCACTTGACCAGTTTAAACCAGCTCATGACCACCTTAAACCAGCACTTGACCAGTTTAAACCAGCTCATGACCAGCTTAAACCAGCACTTGACCAGTTTAAACCAGCTTATGACCAGCTTAAACCAGTTAATGACAAGCTTAAACCAGCACTTGACCAGTTTAAACCAGCTCATGACCATCTTAAACCAGTTAATGACAAGCTTAAACCAGCACTTGACCAGCTTAAACCAGCTCATGACCATTTTAACCAGCTCTTGACCATTTTAAACCAGCTCTTGACCAGTTTAAACTAGCTTAAACCAGCACTTGACCAGTTTAAACCAGCTCATGTCCATCTTAAGCATCTTAAACCAGTTAATGACCAGCTTAAAACAGCACTTGCCCCTTTTAAACCAGCTCATGACCAGCTTAAAACAGCACTTGCCCCTTTTAAACCAGCTCATGACCAGCTTAAAACAGCACTTGCCCCTTTTAAACCAGCTCATGACCAGCTTAAAACAGCACTTGACCATCTTAAACCAGCTCATGACCAGCTTAAACCAGTTAATGACCTGTTTAAACCAGCACTTGACCAATTTAAACCAGCTCATGACCAGCTTAAACCAACACTTGACTATCTTAAACTAGCACTTAACCATCTTAAACTAGCACATGACTAGCTTAAACCAGCTCATAACCAGCTTAAACCAGCACTTGACCAGATTAAACCAGCTCATGACCATCTTAAACCAGTTAATGACAAGCTTAAACCCGCACTTGTCCATCTTAAGCCAGCTCATTACCATCTTAAACCAGCACTTGACCAGTTTAAACCAGCTCATGACCACCTTAAACCAGCACTTGACCAGTTTAAACCAGCTCATGACCAGCTTAAACCAGCACTTGACCAGTTTAAACCAGCTTATGACCAGCTTAAACCAGTTAATGACAAGCTTAAACCAGCACTTGACCAGTTTAAACCAGCTCATGACCATCTTAAACCAGTTAATGACAAGCTTAAACCAGCACTTGACCAGCTTAAACCAGCTCATGACCATTTTTAACCAGCTCTTGACCATTTTAAACCAGCTCTTGACCAGTTTAAACTAGCTTAAACCAGCACTTGACCAGTTTAAACCAGCTCATGTCCATCTTAAGCATCTTAAACCAGTTAATGACCAGCTTAAAACAGCACTTGCCCCTTTTAAACCAGCTCATGACCAGCTTAAAACAGCACTTGCCCCTTTTAAACCAGCTCATGACCAGCTTAAAACAGCACTTGCCCCTTTTAAACCAGCTCATGACCAGCTTAAAACAGCACTTGACCATCTTAAACCAGCTCATGACCAGCTTAAACCAGTTAATGACCTGTTTAAACCAGCACTTGACCAATTTAAACCAGCTCATGACCAGCTTAAACCAACACTTGACTATCTTAAACTAGCACTTAACCATCTTAAACTAGCACATGACTATCTTAAACCAGCTCATAACCAGCTTAAACCAGCACTTGACCAGATTAAACCAGCTCATGACCATCTTAAACCAGTTAATGACAAGCTTAAACCCGCACTTGTCCATCTTAAGCCAGCTCATTACCATCTTAAACCAGCACTTGACCAGTTTAAACCAGCTCATGACCACCTTAAACCAGCACTTGACCAGTTTAAACCAGCTCATGACCAGCTTAAACCAGCACTTGACCAGTTTAAACCAGCTTATGACCAGCTTAAACCAGTTAATGACAAGCTTAAACCAGCACTTGACCAGTTTAAACCAGCTCATGACCATCTTAAACCAGTTAATGACAAGCTTAAACCAGCACTTGACCAGCTTAAACCAGCTCATGACCATTTTTAACCAGCTCTTGACCATTTTAAACCAGCTCTTGACCAGTTTAAACTAGCTTAAACCAGCACTTGACCAGTTTAAACCAGCTCATGTCCATCTTAAGCATCTTAAACCAGTTAATGACCAGCTTAAAACAGCACTTGCCCCTTTTAAACCAGCTCATGACCAGCTTAAAACAGCACTTGCCCCTTTTAAACCAGCTCATGACCAGCTTAAAACAGCACTTGCCCCTTTTAAACCAGCTCATGACCAGCTTAAAACAGCACTTGACCATCTTAAACCAGCTCATGACCAGCTTAAACCAGTTAATGACCTGTTTAAACCAGCACTTGACCAATTTAAACCAGCTCATGACCAGCTTAAACCAACACTTGACTATCTTAAACTAGCACTTAACCATCTTAAACTAGCACATGACTAGCTTAAACCAGCTCATAACCAGCTTAAACCAGCACTTGACCAGATTAAACCAGCTCATGACCATCTTAAACCAGTTAATGACAAGCTTAAACCCGCACTTGTCCATCTTAAGCCAGCTCATTACCATCTTAAACCAGCACTTGACCAGTTTAAACCAGCTCATGACCACCTTAAACCAGCACTTGACCAGTTTAAACCAGCTCATGACCAGCTTAAACCAGCACTTGACCAGTTTAAACCAGCTTATGACCAGCTTAAACCAGTTAATGACAAGCTTAAACCAGCACTTGACCAGTTTAAACCAGCTCATGACCATCTTAAACCAGTTAATGACAAGCTTAAACCAGCACTTGACCAGCTTAAACCAGCTCATGACCATTTTTAACCAGCTCTTGACCATTTTAAACCAGCTCTTGACCAGTTTAAACTAGCTTAAACCAGCACTTGACCAGTTTAAACCAGCTCATGTCCATCTTAAGCATCTTAAACCAGTTAATGACCAGCTTAAAACAGCACTTGCCCCTTTTAAACCAGCTCATGACCATCTTAAAACAGCACTTGACCATCTTAAACCAGCTCATGACCAGCTTAAACCAGTTAATGACCTGTTTAAACCAGCACTTGACCAATTTAAACCAGCTCATGACCAGCTTAAACCAACACTTGACTATCTTAAACTAGCACTTAACCATCTTAAACTAGCACATGACTAGCTTAAACCAGCTCATAACCAGCTTAAACCAGCACTTGACCAGATTAAACCAGCTCATGACCATCTTAAACCAGTTAATGACAAGCTTAAACCCGCACTTGTCCATCTTAAGCCAGCTCATTACCATCTTAAACCAGCACTTGACCAGTTTAAACCAGCTCATGACCACCTTAAACCAGCACTTGACCAGTTTAAACCAGCTCATGACCAGCTTAAACCAGCACTTGACCAGTTTAAACCAGCTTATGACCAGCTTAAACCAGTTAATGACAAGCTTAAACCAGCACTTGACCAGTTTAAACCAGCTCATGACCATCTTAAACCAGTTAATGACAAGCTTAAACCAGCACTTGACCAGCTTAAACCAGCTCATGACCATTTTAACCAGCTCTTGACCATTTTAAACCAGCTCTTGACCAGTTTAAACTAGCTTAAACCAGCACTTGACCAGTTTAAACCAGCTCATGTCCATCTTAAGCATCTTAAACCAGTTAATGACCAGCTTAAAACAGCACTTGCCCCTTTTAAACCAGCTCATGACCAGCTTAAAACAGCACTTGCCCCTTTTAAACCAGCTCATGACCAGCTTAAAACAGCACTTGCCCCTTTTAAACCAGCTCATGACCAGCTTAAAACAGCACTTGACCATCTTAAACCAGCTCATGACCAGCTTAAACCAGTTAATGACCTGTTTAAACCAGCACTTGACCAATTTAAACCAGCTCATGACCAGCTTAAACCAACACTTGACTATCTTAAACTAGCACTTAACCATCTTAAACTAGCACATGACTAGCTTAAACCAGCTCATAACCATCTTAAACCAGCACTTGACCAGATTAAACCAGCTCATGACCATCTTAAACCAGTTAATGACAAGCTTAAACCCGCACTTGTCCATCTTAAGCCAGCTCATTACCATCTTAAACCAGCACTTGACCAGTTTAAACCAGCTCATGACCACCTTAAACCAGCACTTGACCAGTTTAAACCAGCTCATGACCAGCTTAAACCAGCACTTGACCAGTTTAAACCAGCTTATGACCAGCTTAAACCAGTTAATGACAAGCTTAAACCAGCACTTGACCAGTTTAAACCAGCTCATGACCATCTTAAACCAGTTAATGACAAGCTTAAACCAGCACTTGACCAGCTTAAACCAGCTCATGACCATTTTTAACCAGCTCTTGACCATTTTAAACCAGCTCTTGACCAGTTTAAACTAGCTTAAACCAGCACTTGACCAGTTTAAACCAGCTCATGTCCATCTTAAGCATCTTAAACCAGTTAATGACCAGCTTAAAACAGCACTTGCCCCTTTTAAACCAGCTCATGACCAGCTTAAAACAGCACTTGCCCCTTTTAAACCAGCTCATGACCAGCTTAAAACAGCACTTGCCCCTTTTAAACCAGCTCATGACCAGCTTAAAACAGCACTTGACCATCTTAAACCAGCTCATGACCAGCTTAAACCAGTTAATGACCTGTTTAAACCAGCACTTGACCAATTTAAACCAGCTCATGACCAGCTTAAACCAACACTTGACTATCTTAAACTAGCACTTAACCATCTTAAACTAGCACATGACTATCTTAAACCAGCTCATAACCAGCTTAAACCAGCACTTGACCAGATTAAACCAGCTCATGACCATCTTAAACCAGTTAATGACAAGCTTAAACCCGCACTTGTCCATCTTAAGCCAGCTCATTACCATCTTAAACCAGCACTTGACCAGTTTAAACCAGCTCATGACCACCTTAAACCAGCACTTGACCAGTTTAAACCAGCTCATGACCAGCTTAAACCAGCACTTGACCAGTTTAAACCAGCTTATGACCAGCTTAAACCAGTTAATGACAAGCTTAAACCAGCACTTGACCAGTTTAAACCAGCTCATGACCATCTTAAACCAGTTAATGACAAGCTTAAACCAGCACTTGACCAGCTTAAACCAGCTCATGACCATTTTTAACCAGCTCTTGACCATTTTAAACCAGCTCTTGACCAGTTTAAACTAGCTTAAACCAGCACTTGACCAGTTTAAACCAGCTCATGTCCATCTTAAGCATCTTAAACCAGTTAATGACCAGCTTAAAACAGCACTTGCCCCTTTTAAACCAGCTCATGACCAGCTTAAAACAGCACTTGCCCCTTTTAAACCAGCTCATGACCAGCTTAAAACAGCACTTGCCCCTTTTAAACCAGCTCATGACCAGCTTAAAACAGCACTTGACCATCTTAAACCAGCTCATGACCAGCTTAAACCAGTTAATGACCTGTTTAAACCAGCACTTGACCAATTTAAACCAGCTCATGACCAGCTTAAACCAACACTTGACTATCTTAAACTAGCACTTAACCATCTTAAACTAGCACATGACTAGCTTAAACCAGCTCATAACCAGCTTAAACCAGCACTTGACCAGATTAAACCAGCTCATGACCATCTTAAACCAGTTAATGACAAGCTTAAACCCGCACTTGTCCATCTTAAGCCAGCTCATTACCATCTTAAACCAGCACTTGACCAGTTTAAACCAGCTCATGACCACCTTAAACCAGCACTTGACCAGTTTAAACCAGCTCATGACCAGCTTAAACCAGCACTTGACCAGTTTAAACCAGCTTATGACCAGCTTAAACCAGTTAATGACAAGCTTAAACCAGCACTTGACCAGTTTAAACCAGCTCATGACCATCTTAAACCAGTTAATGACAAGCTTAAACCAGCACTTGACCAGCTTAAACCAGCTCATGACCATTTTTAACCAGCTCTTGACCATTTTAAACCAGCTCTTGACCAGTTTAAACTAGCTTAAACCAGCACTTGACCAGTTTAAACCAGCTCATGTCCATCTTAAGCATCTTAAACCAGTTAATGACCAGCTTAAAACAGCACTTGCCCCTTTTAAACCAGCTCATGACCAGCTTAAAACAGCACTTGCCCCTTTTAAACCAGCTCATGACCAGCTTAAAACAGCACTTGCCCCTTTTAAACCAGCTCATGACCAGCTTAAAACAGCACTTGACCATCTTAAACCAGCTCATGACCAGCTTAAACCAGTTAATGACCTGTTTAAACCAGCACTTGACCAATTTAAACCAGCTCATGACCAGCTTAAACCAACACTTGACTATCTTAAACTAGCACTTAACCATCTTAAACTAGCACATGACTAGCTTAAACCAGCTCATAACCAGCTTAAACCAGCACTTGACCAGATTAAACCAGCTCATGACCATCTTAAACCAGTTAATGACAAGCTTAAACCCGCACTTGTCCATCTTAAGCCAGCTCATTACCATCTTAAACCAGCACTTGACCAGTTTAAACCAGCTCATGACCACCTTAAACCAGCACTTGACCAGTTTAAACCAGCTCATGACCAGCTTAAACCAGCACTTGACCAGTTTAAACCAGCTTATGACCAGCTTAAACCAGTTAATGACAAGCTTAAACCAGCACTTGACCAGTTTAAACCAGCTCATGACCATCTTAAACCAGTTAATGACAAGCTTAAACCAGCACTTGACCAGCTTAAACCAGCTCATGACCATTTTTAACCAGCTCTTGACCATTTTAAACCAGCTCTTGACCAGTTTAAACTAGCTTAAACCAGCACTTGACCAGTTTAAACCAGCTCATGTCCATCTTAAGCATCTTAAACCAGTTAATGACCAGCTTAAAACAGCACTTGCCCCTTTTAAACCAGCTCATGACCAGCTTAAAACAGCACTTGCCCCTTTTAAACCAGCTCATGACCAGCTTAAAACAGCACTTGCCCCTTTTAAACCAGCTCATGACCAGCTTAAAACAGCACTTGACCATCTTAAACCAGCTCAAGACCAGCTCAAAACAGCTTAAACCAGTTCATGACCAGTTTAAACCAGCACTTGACCAGCTTAAACCACTTAAACCAGCTGCCATGCTTCAAAACATAAATAAACCAGCATTTGCTGTTTGTTTGTTTTTTCCAACAGGGTCAACCAATGATGTGCGTTTAGGGCTGGGGAGAGAGCAACGTCCTTTAGGAGAGGAAACCTGTTCGGAAACAGGTGCCGTTGCGCCATGTGCTGCCACTTGTAGTGCAGAAATTACACATAGCAGCTTTAAAACTGAAACTAAACAATAGTGAGAGCAAGCGCAGCACAAATGCAATTGAGGTTTGCGGGAAAGGTGGAGTAGGAAGCGTGAGGGATGAAGAGGAGAGATGGTGGGCAGCAGAGCACCGTTCAAGCGCAGAGCCGCTGGGCTGTGAAACAGCAGGCAGCAGCGGGATACCTCATTACACACAGCAGGCCTGCGACTGATCGCTATTCATTCTGCTCAGATGAGCACACACAGGCAGAAGAGACCGGGACTGTGCGTAATCAGGACATGTCATTTAACTATTTAACATTATCACCTCTCCAAGTGTGGCACACACATCTTCATTTATGAAAGCAGAGGGAAAATGCACTAGCAAAACGGTATGACTTATCACTAATACACTTTTAGTACACAAAAATTATATAAAAGCATATTTGTCTGGCTTTAAATTTCTATTTCTGAAAGTAACTGATTACTTTTCCAACACATTTTTTCAACTGTTTATCATTTTCAAACATTTAAACCAGGCAGGTTTAATAGTTATATTTAAGTTTTATATAATAAATAAATAAATAAATAAATAAATAAATAAATAAATAAATAAATAAATAAATAAATAAATAAATAAATAAATGCAAATCTAGATCATTTTACTGTAGTAAAATAACATGTTTTTCTTCTTAATTTATGTTTTTTTTTTTTTTTTTTAGTAAAACTCTGTATAGGATTTGTTTTACCACCATGTGTGTATGAAGGGAAAACATATAATCGTATATACCATATAATATATACAGTATATACCACTCAAAAAATGATTTGTTGAATTTACTTAAAAAGCAGCTTCAAGTGGTTCCACACTGTAAAAAATGTAGGTTGTTTTTTGGTGGTTTAACTTAAAAAAGTAAGTAATCTGGTTGCCTTAAAATTTTGAGTTTATTGAAATTAAAAATTTGAGTTGATACAATGAAGGAAATTTGTTTAATAAATAGAAACTGAAAATATTTTTGTATCTGAACCACATAAGAAATGTGATAAATCATGAAAATAGCACGATTTGGCATGTTTCACTGCGTCATCAGAAATAAAACACACACAATTACCCAATATGCTTGCAAAATCTTTTAATAATATTTTAATAAAGGTTGTCGAATCTCAAAAAATGTTCATTGTATTAACTCAACATTTCAATTTCAATGAACTCAAAATTAAGGCAACCAGGTAACTTTTTTTCTAAATAATTTTTTACAGTGCACACAACTATATTGAGTATTTCTTTTTACAAATAACATAATAATGACTATATAATATACTATAATAATATACTTTAACTATAATAATATAGTTATATCAACTAAATAAATTCAAGTAAAGATGACAACTTTTTTGAGTAAATACAAACCATTTGAATATGTCAATGTTACATAATATTGTTATGTTAAATTTATTAATGTTAATTATGTTAGGTTAATTAACTTTATTAAATTACCTATTTGCTCTACAAGTGAAAACTATTAATTAACAACAATAATTATTGTTTAGCCTCATGGACCAATCATTGTGAAGTTTAATAGCTTTATTTTGCGGGTCAGAATAGGACAAACTAATAGAGAGGTTCATCCAGTAGGGGGCGCTTAAGGTTAACATTCATCGATGTTGATACTTCCTTAGGTTCGACATTGAAATTTTCGATGTTGATAGCATTTTAATAGTTGGCGAACATATTTTGCACTGAACTGTTATATGTGCAGCCTTTTCTGATTTCTGCATGAAATGATTTTAAAGGTCCCGTTCTTCGCGATTCCATCTTTCAAACTTTAGTTAGTGTGTAATGTTGCTGTTAGAGCGTAAATAATACCTGTAAAATTATAAAGCTCAAAGTTCAATGCCAAGCAAGATATTTTATTTAACAGAAGTTCCCTTTCAAAGCCTACAGCGAACGGCCGGTTTGGACTACAGCAGGAAGTGCAGGGATGTAATGACGTCACTAGAACCGTTTGTTGACTAACGCTCCGCCCACAAGAACACGCAAAATAGGGGGAGTGGTCTCGCTGCTCTCCCACGTGGAGAAGAGCTCGCATTCGGCGCTTGCATCTCCCCGTTATGGTAAGAGGCGGGACCTTTCCGGGCAAAGTGCGCTAAGCTGCTGTCCAATCACAACACGGGAAGCGCTGGCCCAATCAGAACTCGTTACGTGTTTCTGAAGGAGGGACTTCATAGAACAAGGAAATCATCAGGCCGTTTATAGGACAGAGAAAACAGCGCTGTACAGATAAGTAAATTGTGTGAAAAATACAGTGTTTTTTTACACGCAAAACATGAACTCGTTATATTGAACACTGTAAACATAATCAAAGCTTCGAAAACACGCGAAGAACGGGACCTTTAAATGTCCAGCTCTGGAATGCATTTTTATCACTGGCCATGGTGGACACTCTCAGACGGGTTGTAGCCTAATGGGCCTAACGGCAGAGCTGTGCTAAGAAATCAATTCATCTCAATGGCTTGCGCCATGCAAGGACGGGTTGTTGCTGCGTCGACCAAAGCGCACCATTGACGAGCTTTCGGTCAAAGTAAAAAATATTGAATCTTTTGGCGATTATCCATGCGGCCAATAGAAGCGGTGCATCAAAACAAGCATGGAAAGCAAACAGTGTGGAAGTGGAGCTCTTTCACGAGCCTGAATTCCCCAAACTGTTTCCTGCACCTGAGGGTTTCATGCACACACGGCCTCTTCCCAGGGCCGGCTCTAGCTCTTTGGTAGCCCTAGGCGAGATGGAGTTTTGTTCCCCCCAACCCACTCACTTTTATCGTCTCTAATTCAGCACATGTCTGTTTACCTACCCCTAACCGAGAAACACTTATTACACATGTTAGATGCTTTATTTCCACTTTTCTAATATTTCTCACTTTTTATTGAAAATAAATGCCTTTCCGATCTGATATGTGATGGTAAAAGTAAATAGAGCGAGTGTGGCAAAAGACGGATTCGAACCTCTGATCGATTTGGGTCAAAACTCAATGACATGCGTCTAACCCCTACACTACAGCCACGGTAGAGAATTTGGCCCAATCAATCTTTAAAGGGGGGGTGAAACACTCAGTTTCAGTCAATCTCATGTCAATCTTGAGTACCTATAGAGTAGTATTACATCCTTCATATCTCTGAAAAGTCTTTCGTTTTATTATATTTGTAAAAGAAATATGGGCTGTACCGAGTCTTTCCGGAAAAAACCGAGCGCCTGGAGGCGTATCGTGTGGGCGGAGCTAAAGAATGACATATGCGCAAAGCGGTGACGTCCTCAAGCGTGGAGAAACCCATCTCAGCTATCTCAGCTAATAGATATGATCCAGAATCTAATTCGGAGGCTGAAATAGAAACAGCAACAGCAGGACGTCCGTCTCTGTGGTAAGTACTGTATTTAGAGGCCTGTCAACATGACATGATTCGGTTTATGGACTATTGTATGCGACCAAACCTTAGTAGCAAGCAAAAGGGTTTTGCACGTCAGAGTAGTGTAACGTTATAAGTTACATAGAACAGCAATGAAGTCCATTAGTGCATTTGAATGACGAAGCACGCGATCGTGTCGTTTACTGATGTTTACTCACGCGACGATAAGCACAGCACAGACATTTGAAGCAGTTTTACTTACCGGCTGCTTCCAGGACCGAACCTTTATCGCTGGGACGGCTCCGTCAAAAACACACTTCTTGGAGTGTGGAGATCCACTTTGCGATGCGACTGAAGCATTTCTGCGTTCAAATCGGTTCAAATGCAGCGCTGCCTTCCTGGAATGCTGTGCTGAAGCGTTGAAGTCGCCTTATGTCAAAGTGGAGGACTGAAGTGGAGCGCGGTGCGGACTATAACCGACATTAGTGTTCACGGACGACTGGATCTGCAGCTGAGAGACTGTTTACAGCCGTGCATTTCCTCTGTCGCGCTAGTGACGCGCGCGCGCACCCTACCAGGAGAAGAGCCCGTACGGCCCATACAAGGACCTTCCGATCTTTTAACGTCAAGCCGACCCATACTCGAAAAAAACTCTCCGAAACTTGTGAGAAACCGGAAGGAGTATTTTTGACACAGAAATACTCCATCAAACGTCCAACATTAGTTTTTGAAACTTTGACTATGTTTAGGATGGGAATCCAAGTCTTTAACAGTGTAAAAAGCTCAGTATGCATGAAACAGCATTTCACCCCCCCTTTAAGTAAACAACAGTATATTTGTGTTCAACGTAAATAATATGGCATCTATCGTTACTCCAGTAAAAAATAAAAAACGAACGAGAACGAGAGGCCCCACTTTTTATTTGCTTCCGACGGCCATGTAGAGAGCATTTGTACTTTTCATAACTAACATGCATACGTTATCCATATTTATAACGAACTGGACTTTTGATATTTGAATGACATCCATGTAGGTTATTGTAGATTATTGTCAGTGAAGTTATGTTTGCAATAGGTAGTAACACGTAGAAAACTAGCAAGTGATAGCTTAGTGACAATATCATTAATATTAATAAAATTATTATTAGTTGTTAATATTGATAATACTAAGTACATTTATTTTGTTTGACAACTTATTGGCTGAGATAAGAAGACTAACCTTTGTACTGGGCTTTCTTTTGATCTTCTTCCTTTCTCTTTTTCCGTACCTGTGCATCCGCGGGTTTAGACGCCTCATTTTTGATGAACGCGCAAGATGAGCACTTACCTGACCTAACGCCTGAACCAATAATCAATAAATCACCATCAATTCAATCTAATAATCCGGTTGATAAATAATTAAACATGTGGCTATGATGATCATGTTTAATAAAAAATTAAGTTGTTTTTCGCTTGCTCCTATTCTATGCTTAAAGGGGTACTTCAGCACTGGGAAGATGAATCTGTTTTTAAACTGGGTCATCAATGTAGTAAAATGTGAAATTATTTTTGAATTTGGTGCCTTCTAGACTGAGAAAAGACAGAAAATGTATTTTTGTCCCATGGGGATGAAAGACTACAATTCTCAGAATGCTTCGCTGCCCTGTGAGGCCATTCCCAAAGTCATCGCTACTGGATTACTGTGACTGAGTTGGAGAAGACACTACAATTAAAAACTGAACGTGTGTGTTCAATATAATGAGTGTCACCGCGCGAGTATCACAGCACTGAGCACTAACTGCAGGAGTCAGATAAATGAGCTGATGAGCTCTCGTGATGAGAGCTGAGGTAATCACGACTACACTCGCGACATACATTCACAACGCGAGTTCAGTTTGGCACGTTTCAGTTCATGCCTTTGCAAGCTTAACTTTCATAGAAATTAATTTGAGAAGTTAAAAGACTTACATTGCTCACCATATCTCCGTTTAAATGAGTGCCTGTAGCTGAGCTGAGCTGTGAGTGTGATCTCCATCCCCCATGCGCGGGTTCAAAACATGCGGAAATGGCTCCCTCTGCTGGCTGTAGTCTTTAGCCTTTGGCCAAACATTCCTCCAATGATGCAAATATCATCAATTTGCATCATAGGAGGAATTTTACCAGAAATAAAATGCATAAATCTCTTGTCTCAGGGGGATATGAGGGGGGAAAGCACAATCATTTGAATATACAAATTTATATTTCTACAGATTTCTACTGGTTTCTACTGATACAAAGCCATATGCTAATCGCTGAAGTTAACTTTTAATGAGAAGTAATGGGCGGCACTAGAGCGCGCTCGCACCCCTAACACAATTGTTGCCCAAGGCAACCGCCTAGCTCGCCTATAGCAAACGCCGGCCCTGCTTCTTCCTTGCTGCTTTCTTTCTTTCTTCTTCTTACTAGCAGGTCCGGTGCTATCGCTCACTTCTTAGCACGGGACAGATACATATTTGCTACTGACCCAAAGGTGGAACGACAATCAAAAAACTAGACATAAAACTCCCGCTAAAAGTTTTGAAAACTCTGCCTACTTTGCTCTGGCCAGCGAAGCACAAACCGCATCCTGTGTGAAAGGCCCATAAAGCTTCCAGAGGTAATGTGGACTGATGTAATTGGCAGACATGTTTCGCTGCAAATTCAAACAGGAGACAAAAGCCAGCAAACAAATTAATATTATTCAACATATCCTAGCTTTTTATAGAAATTATTCAGATGTTACACCCATTGTAATCGTTAACATTTTCTATGTTGAGTAACTAATTTAATAAAAATTCTCAGTAACTGTTACATTTATTTTATAATTAAATTATGTAACTCTGTTACATGTAACTAGTTACTCCCTAACACTGGTAAAATATCTGACACATATGCACACCTGTGACTGCACACGTGAAATTGTCTTGTAGCATTGCTAACCATAAACAGACATTAAGATTTATTTACACCGATAGTCTTTTAAAAAAATCACTGGCCAATTAAACCTTCGATATGCTTTACCTTTCTGAATTTATGACCGTGAACACACTCGACACATGGGCATAACAATTGATTTGCGATAGTTCACTTGACCTGCATTTACAACTAAAATAAGGGTACCTTTTGACCTCCTATGACCTCCGCATATTCATTTTTGTTGTTCCACCTTCTTCTTCTACTCCCAGTAGTTGTTTGTTGAAAGCAACAGCCCGAATGTGGGTGTTGCCACCTAGTGGACTCGCCAATTAGTGCAGTGAATTCCAGGCACACTTAAAATTGAGGTTCCTTTTAATCTTTTTATATTCATTTGTTTGAATCGTGTTTTAATATATCGAACATTGGCATTTTTTTACCATATAGCTTTTTGTTCCATTTTATAAAAGCAATAAGCCACAAGATACTATATGTTGCAATAATTTTACGCTTAAAGGCCTCTGCTTTACATCTCGCCTCACAACAGTGCTAAACCAGGATGAAATCACTGTAGCGCTTATATTTGTCAAAATCTAGACCTCAAAATAGACCCATTGATTCAGACACAATGAGTGTTTCCAGTTCTTAAACTATAAGACTGTGTGGTAGCTCCTTCATATAAATTTGTGTGATAAATGAAGATTTTTTCTAGGTTTTTCCCTTCTCTATAAGCTCCTTGAACTGCATCACTACAAGCACACACACACACACACACACACACACATAAACACAAATACAATCGCAATAGTCCATTCAGTGCCACAAATCCCGAGAGGTAAATCTGCCAGGGCTGGCAGGAAAATGAGAGAGAGTGAGATCAGAAGAAAAAAAGAATTAAATAAAAATGCAATAAAGCCGCCTGTGTGAAATCAATCTGCTTAGAGTTTTGCTTAATAAAAATTCATGAAGAGCTGCTAGCCCAGAGTTCATAAGAAATATTGTTGTTGATATAGAGGCAGAGCCGGACAGTAAGTGTCTTATCTCTCTCTCTGTGTGTGTGTGTGTGTGTGTGTGTGTCCTGTTTGTGTGTCTGTCCCAGCATTAAAATAACATTCCGATTTTTAAAATAGTTTAGTAAACACACACGTACAAAAAAAAAAAAAAAAAAAAAAAAAAAACTCACCTATGCAAGATGATGTATTGGTTTTCAAAAACATACAAAGTAAATTATCTTGAAAGATTTTCATGAATAATCTGAATGGAATTTAAGTTTGTTCAAAATAAATTGTTTTTAGAATGAAGTTCACTTTCTGTTAGCATTTGGTGAGTATGTTGCTTATCTAGTACATAAGTTATAATAATAAAACACAAAATTATAATAATATTTCTGCCACAGAAACAGGGCCACCAACAAAAGAGCACATCTATTCTCCCAATTCCCATCTCTCTTCAAGGTCTCGGTTTTGAGGAATTACTGAAAACGCTTTCCCCATCTAAATCTTTATCTCTGACAGGACCCATTTTATGAGCTCAACATCTTCAAAAAACCATTAACATTAGTCACACAAGCCCAACACACACCACATCCATATCACGCAGGTCTGAGCAAGTCAATACACACTCAAAATACACTCTGACCAATTGACGGTACACCCTGAGGGGTCCCTGGACAGATTACTGCAAACAAGCTACATACACGTTTTGCTGTTGTGTATAGTTGTAGTCAAGTCATGTTAAGTGAAATCAAATCCATTTTTGTTTTCGTTAAAGGCTAAGGATGAAAAAACAACAACAACAACAAATAATAGTACATGAATAAAATCTTCCTTACCCACAGTGGAATGTAAATTGGCTAACAACATTTCACACCACAGAATTCAATCTAACTGCATGTTTGCTAGCTTCATGTTCAGAAGAAATTGTAGCTGTGAAATTGTAGAAAGAAAGGTAACACTTTATTTTGATAGTCCACTTTAGACATTTTACTAACTATAAGTAACTTTGCAACTACATGTCAACTAACTGTCATTAGAGTATTTGTAGACTGTCTGATTAATATTTTCTAAAACTTTATTTTGTCGGTCCCCCAACAGACATTCTACTGACTATAAGCAAATTGGCAGCCACAACTCAACTTATTCTACTAACCCGAACCCTAACACCTTACCATAACCTACCAGTCTACTGACAGTCTACTAATACTCCAATGAGAGTTAGCTGACATGTAGTTGTAAAGTTACTTATAGTTAGAAGAATGTCTAAAGTGAACTATCAAAATAAAGTGTAACCGAAAGGAATTGTAGCCCTCATTTCCTCCGGAGACCGCCTTTGTCTAATTTCAGAAAAGTAACAATTTTATTAAATGTATTGTTATTCATTGTGAAGTATAAATTGTTGCACTTTCTTTATCACTTTGGAATGCAATGGTTATTTTACTGAAATCACAAAGCCTTAAAAGGATAGTTCACACAAAAATGTTAATTCTGTCATCAATGACTCACTCTCATGTCGTTCCAAACCCGTTAGACTTGTGTGCATCTTCGAAACACAAATGAAGATGTTTTTAAATTAAATAAGCAATTGACCGCTCACAAAGACCCGCCCCCTTTAGTTACTGTGCTGTTCCATAGTTAATGTCCTACAAGCCATGCTTTCACACACACACACACACACGTTCTCACACAGTGAAAAACATATCGCAGAGCACAGAGGATACCGTTTTGTGGCACTTTAATATGTGGTGACAAGTTCAAGTTCAAATCCATCGATGTTAATCTACGAAGTAGACTGCTTTGGCTGCTGTGTCAGACAAAAATGGTGAATTCGGCGGATGGGGGATTATGATTAGTCAGATCGCCTGTCAATCAAACTCCCAGCAAAGAGTGAATTGCCGCTTTAAAACATTTTAATTTAAAGAATTTAGACTTTTTTACATTGGCACTTCCTCAAGAACCAATGAGGTTCATTCTCGTGTTACGCAGCACGTTTGAGCTTCCTCAAGAACCAATGAGGTTCATTCTCATGTTACGCATCAAGTTTCAGCTTCTCAAGAACCAATGAGGTTCATTCTCGTGTTACGCAGCACGTTTCAGCTTCAGCAAGAACCAATGAGGTTCATTCTCGTGTTACGCAGCACGTTTGAGCTTCAGCAAGAACCAATGAGGTTCATTCTTGTTTTATGCAGCATGTTTGAGCTTCTGCAAGAACCAATGAGGTTCATTCTCGTGTTACGCAGCACGTTTCAGCTTCAGCAAGAACCAATGAGGTTCATGCTCTTGTTACGCAGCACGTTTGAGCTTCAGCGAGAACCAATGAGGTTAATTCTCGTGTTACGCAGCACGTTTGAGCTTCCTCAAGAGCCAATTAGGTTCATGCTCGTGTTATGCAGCACGTTTGAGCTTCAGCAAGAGCCAATGAGGTTCATTCTCTTGTTACGCAGCACGTTTGAGCTTCCTCCAGAACCGCTGAGGTTTATTCCCGTTTTACGCAGCACGTTTGAGCTTCAGCAAGAACCAATGAGGTTTATTCTCGTGTTACGCAGCACTTTTGAGCTTCAACAAGAACCAATGAGGTTCATGTTCTTGCTACGCAGCACGTTTGAGCTTCAGCAAGAACCAATGAGGTTCATTTTTGTGTTACACAACACGTTTGAGCTTCAGCGAGAACCAATGAGGTTCATTCTCATGTTACACAACACGTTTGAGCTTCAGCAAGAACCAATTAGGTTCATGCTCGTGTTACGCAGCACGTTTGAGCTTCAGCAAGAACCAATGAGGTTCATTCTCATGTTACACAACACGTTTGAGCTTCAGCAAGAGCCAATGAGGTTCATTCTCTTGTTACGCAGCACGTTTGAGCTTCAGCAAGAACCCATGAGATTCATTCTCATGTTACGCAGCACATTTGAGCTTCAGCAAGAACCAATGAGGTTCATTCTCTTGTTACGCAGCACGTTTGAGCTTCAGCGAGAACCAATGAGGTTCATTCTCGTGTTACGCAGCACGTTTGAGCTTCCTAAAGAACCAATGAGGTTCATGCTATTGTTACGCAGCACGTTTGAGCTTCAGCGAGAACCAATGAGGTTCATTCTCATGTTACACAACACGTTTGAGCTTCCGCAAGAACCAATGAGGTTCATTCTCGTGTTACGCAGCACGTTTGAGTTTCAGCAAGAACCAATGAGGTTCATTCTCGTGTTACGCAGCACGTTTGAGCTTCAGCAAGAGCCAATGAGGTTCATTATCGTGTTACGCAGCACGTTTGAGCTTCAGCAAGAGCCAATGAGGTTCATTCTCCTGTTACGCAGCATGTTTGAGCTTCTGCAAGAACCGCTGAGGTTCATTCTCGTGTTACGCAGCACGTTTGAGCTTCTCAAGAACCAGTGAGGTTCATTTTTGTGTTACGCAGCATGTTTGAGCTTCAGCAAGAGCCAATGAGGTTCATTCTCGTGTTACGCAGCACGTTTGAGCTTCTGCAAGAACCGTTGAGGTTCATTCTCGTGTTACGCAGCACGTTTTACCCCTTTTCAACCAGAATGAACCGGGTGCTAGTTCGGAGCCAGTGCTAGTGTCAGTTCTAAGTTGGTTCGACTTGAGAGCCTTCTAAGAACCGTTTTCTTTTCCACATGCTAAGAGCCACAACAGAGCCAGGTCTTACGTCATACCAGAGTCCTGCACGGGTCCATCCCAGACCCGTTAATATTTGCCCATTACCCGATCCCTGCCCGCAATAAATCACACACGCTAAAATCATTCCAATTAAAATGCTTTATTTTTTTTAATATTGCACTTCTCTCAACATCAACAGCATCATGAATGGGCTAAAGAAACAGGCTAAAGTGCCTTTATAGACTCGTTGTCAACAATTTTATATACTTCACTCACCAACTTTACTTTTACTTCATCCATTGCTTATCCTGCAACGCTCGCTCCATCTGGGCTACGAGTGGCATCAACAAAAGTCACAGTGGTGGTGACGTGATGGATCAAATGGCAAATAGTTGTTGTGTGTATGTGTAATGGTAAATTGGACATAGAAATTGTAATACAGTATGTTTGGGGGGGAAGAAGGACGACCGGATCGTTTTGATCGTTTTTCGAGAACCGGCGAACATTTAAAAGACTTAACCAAACAAAGCGAAAGTAACGCGGCCCCTCACGGACATCTGCCACGCACACACATAATAAAACAAACACAACTCAACGTAAAATCCAGGTCTGGTGATCTCTCGTCCTTATATGCCGCCGAGCTCCCTCGTGAGAGGATTTGAGACCGGTGTGGCTCACAGGTGACACTCATTCGCCATCACGCCCCGGTCTCGCTCGCTCCTCCGCCTCGCCACAGCACAGAAAAATATTGCACATATTTTTCATCCGCGCTTCTACCCGCTCGCACGGGATTAATTATCCGCCCGCACCCCGCCCGTGTATTTTATAATTTATGTCACAATCCACCTGTTTTAGCCACTTTTATGCCCGCGGGTACCCGACCCGTTGCAGGACTCTACTGCTAGCGAGGCAGCGGGAAACACACACACACACACACACACAATTTCCAGGCGTGTTCTATCTAATGCATTGACGCTGCGCAGACCAACCCACATATGATATCCAAATACTGCGCGAGCGATTCAAAAGCATAAGGGGTCGTTGGCGCTCGCTCTACTTTGATGTCATATGCAATCAGTCTGCACAGCGCGCGCCGATGCATCTCGAACAAGCCTTCCCTCAGTGGCTCATGGCTTTATGATCCTACATCAGCTTTTAAATGCCGCAAATCCAACGTATTTGTGCAGCTCTCCATGATTTGTATAGACGGAGATTACAATCCAGCAGCTGTTAGCTTGATTAGCTGCTATTGAAAAAATGGCGGTCACAGGTTTGTGTTCATCTTGTTGATCACGGTAACGCCGCCCCCAGCCGGTGACGCAAGCGGTTCTTACTTCTAGCCCAGCAATGTTTTGGTGTTACTTAAGAACCACTTTTCCTGGCTCGGAGCTGGTGCTTTGGCTGTGGAAACACAAAGAACCGATTTGAAACTAGGCTCTGGCTCCGATTTAGCACCAGCACTGCCTTGGTGGAAAAGGGGTATTTGAGCTTCAGCAAGAGGTGCATTCTCGTGTCACGCATCACGTTTAAGTTTCAGCAAGAGCCAATGAGGTTCATTCTTGTGTTACGCAGCACGTTTGAGCTTCTGCAAGAACCAATGAGGTTCATTCTCCTGTTACACAGCATGTTTGAGCTTCTGCAAGAACCGATGAGTTCATGCTCTTGTTACGCAGCACGTTTGAGCTTCAGCAAGAACCAATGAGTTCATGCTCTTTTTACGCAGCACGTTTGAGCTTCAGCAAGAACCAATGAGGTTTATTCTCGTGTTACACAACACGTTTGAGCTTCAGCAAGAACCAATGAGGTTCATTCTCGTGTTACGCAGCACGTCTGAGCTTCAGCAAGAACTGATGAGGTTCATGCTCGTGTTACGCAGCACGCTTGAGCTTCAGCAAGAACCAATGAGGTTCATTTTTGTGTTACGCATCACGTTTGAGCTTCAGCAAGAACCGATGAGGTTCATTCTTGTGTTACGCAGCACGTTTGAGCTTCCTCAAGAACCAATGAGGTTCATTCTCGTGTTACGCATCACGTTTGAGCTTCAGCGAGAACCGATGAGGTTCTCGTGTTACGCAGCACGTTTGAGCTTGCTGCGTAACGTTCATGATTACGTTGTAAACTGCAACGGTTCATTCTTGTGTTTCGCAGCACGTTTGAGCTTCAACAAGAACCAATGAGGTTAATGCTCTTGTTACGCAGCACGTTTGAGCTTCAGCGAGAACCAATGAGGTTCATTCTCGTGTTACACAACACGTTTGAGCATCAGCAAGAACCAATGAGGTTCATTCTCTTGTTACGCAGCACATTTGAGCTTCAGCAAGAACCAATGAGGTTAATTCTCCTGTTATGCAGCACGTTTGAGCTTCTGCAAGAACCGATGAGTTCATGCTCTTGTTACGCAGCACGTTTGAGCTTCAGCAAGAACCAATGAGTTCATGCTCTTTTTACGCAGCACGTTTGAGCTTCAGCAAGAACCAATGAGGTTCCTTCTCATGTAACGCATCACGTTTGAGCTTCAGCAAGAACCAATGAGGTTCATTCTCGTGTTACGCATCACGTTTGAGCTTCCGCAAGAACCAATGAGGTTCATTCTCGTGTTACGCAGCATGTTTGAGCTTCTGCAAGAACCGATGAGGTTCATTCTCGTGTTACACAGCACGTTTGAGCTTCTGCAAGAACTGATGAGGTTCATTCTCGTGTTTCGCAGCACGTTTGAGCTTCAGCAAGAACCAATCAGGTTCATTCTCGTGTTACGCAGCACGTTTGAGCTTCAGCAAGAACCGATGAGGTTCATTCTTGTGTTACGCAGCACGTTTGAGCTTCCTCAAGAACCAATGAGGTTCATTCTCGTGTTACCAAGTACGTTTGAGCTTCAGCGAGAAACGATGAGGTTCTCGTGTTACGCAGCACTATTGAGCTTCAGCAAGGACAAATAAGGTTCATGCTCTTCTTACACAGCACGTTTGAGCTTCAGCAAGAACTAATGAGGTTCATTTTTGTGTTACACAACACGTTTGAGTTTCAGCAAGAACCAATGAGGTTCATTCTGGTGTTACGCATCACGTTTGAGCTTCAGCAAGAACCAATGAGGTTCATTCTCGTGTTACGCAGCATGTTTGAGCTTCTGCAAGAACCGATGAGGTTCATTCTTGTGTTACACAGCACGTTTGAGCTTCTGCAAGAACTAATGAGGTTCATTCTTGTGTTACACAGCACGTTTGAGTTTCAGCAAGAACCAATGAGGTTCATTCTGGTGTTACGCATCACGTTTGAGCTTCAGCAAGAACCAATGAGGTTCATTCTCGTGTTACGCATCACGTTTGAGCTTCAGCAAGAACCAATGAGGTTCATTCTCGTGTTACGCAGCATGTTTGAGCTTCTGCAAGAACCGATGAGTTCATGCTCTTGTTACGCAGCACGTTTGAGCTTCAGCAAGAACCAATGAGGTTCCTTCTCATGTAACGCATCACGTTTGAGCTTCAGCAAGAACCAATGAGGTTCATTCTCGTGTTACGCATCACGTTTGAGCTTCCGCAAGAACCAATGAGGTTCATTCTCGTGTTACGCAGCATGTTTGAGCTTCTGCAAGAACCGATGAGGTTCATTCTCGTGTTACACAGCACGTTTGAGCTTCTGCAAGAACTGATGAGGTTCATTCTCGTGTTTCGCAGCACGTTTGAGCTTCAGCAAGAACCAATCAGGTTCATTCTCGTGTTACGCAGCACGTTTGAGCTTCAGCAAGAACCGATGAGGTTCATTCTTGTGTTACACAACACGTTTGAGCTTCAGCAAGAACCAATGAGGTTCATTCTCGTGTTACGCAGCACGTCTGAGCTTCAGCAAGAACTGATGAGGTTCATGCTCGTGTTACGCAGCACGCTTGAGCTTCAGCAAGAACCAATGAGGTTCATTTTTGTGTTACGCATCACGTTTGAGCTTCAGCAAGAACCGATGAGGTTCATTCTTGTGTTACGCAGCACGTTTGAGCTTCCTCAAGAACCAATGAGGTTCATTCTCGTGTTACGCATCACGTTTGAGCTTCAGCGAGAACCGATGAGGTTCTCGTGTTACGCAGCACGTTTGAGCTTGCTGCGTAACGTTCATGATTACGTTGTAAACTGCAACGGTTCATTCTTGTGTTTCGCAGCACGTTTGAGCTTCAACAAGAACCAATGAGGTTAATGCTCTTGTTACGCAGCACGTTTGAGCTTCAGCGAGAACCAATGAGGTTCATTCTCGTGTTACACAACACGTTTGAGCATCAGCAAGAACCAATGAGGTTCATTCTCTTGTTACGCAGCACATTTGAGCTTCAGCAAGAACCAATGAGGTTAATTCTCCTGTTATGCAGCACGTTTGAGCTTCTGCAAGAACCGATGAGTTCATGCTCTTGTTACGCAGCACGTTTGAGCTTCAGCAAGAACCAATGAGTTCATGCTCTTTTTACGCAGCACGTTTGAGCTTCAGCAAGAACCAATGAGGTTCCTTCTCATGTAACGCATCACGTTTGAGCTTCAGCAAGAACCAATGAGGTTCATTCTCGTGTTACGCATCACGTTTGAGCTTCCGCAAGAACCAATGAGGTTCATTCTCGTGTTACGCAGCATGTTTGAGCTTCTGCAAGAACCGATGAGGTTCATTCTCGTGTTACACAGCACGTTTGAGCTTCTGCAAGAACTGATGAGGTTCATTCTCGTGTTTCGCAGCACGTTTGAGCTTCAGCAAGAACCAATCAGGTTCATTCTCGTGTTACGCAGCACGTTTGAGCTTCAGCAAGAACCGATGAGGTTCATTCTTGTGTTACGCAGCACGTTTGAGCTTCCTCAAGAACCAATGAGGTTCATTCTCGTGTTACCAAGTACGTTTGAGCTTCAGCGAGAAACGATGAGGTTCTCGTGTTACGCAGCACTATTGAGCTTCAGCAAGGACCAATAAGGTTCATGCTCTTCTTACACAGCACGTTTGAGCTTCAGCAAGAACTAATGAGGTTCATTTTTGTGTTACACAACACGTTTGAGTTTCAGCAAGAACCAATGAGGTTCATTCTGGTGTTACGCATCACGTTTGAGCTTCAGCAAGAACCAATGAGGTTCATTCTCGTGTTACGCAGCATGTTTGAGCTTCTGCAAGAACCGATGAGGTTCATTCTTGTGTTACACAGCACGTTTGAGCTTCTGCAAGAACTAATGAGGTTCATTCTTGTGTTACACAGCACGTTTGAGTTTCAGCAAGAACCAATGAGGTTCATTCTGGTGTTACGCATCACGTTTGAGCTTCAGCAAGAACCAATGAGGTTCATTCTCGTGTTACGCATCACGTTTGAGCTTCAGCAAGAACCAATGAGGTTCATTCTCGTGTTACGCAGCATGTTTGAGCTTCTGCAAGAACCGATGAGTTCATGCTCTTGTTACGCAGCACGTTTGAGCTTCAGCAAGAACCAATGAGGTTCCTTCTCATGTAACGCATCACGTTTGAGCTTCAGCAAGAACCAATGAGGTTCATTCTCGTGTTACGCATCACGTTTGAGCTTCCGCAAGAACCAATGAGGTTCATTCTCGTGTTACGCAGCATGTTTGAGCTTCTGCAAGAACCGATGAGGTTCATTCTCGTGTTACACAGCACGTTTGAGCTTCTGCAAGAACTGATGAGGTTCATTCTCGTGTTTCGCAGCACGTTTGAGCTTCAGCAAGAACCAATCAGGTTCATTCTCGTGTTACGCAGCACGTTTGAGCTTCAGCAAGAACCGATGAGGTTCATTCTTGTGTTACGCAGCATGTTTGAGCTTCCTCAAGAACCAATGGGGTTCATTCTCGTGTTACCAAGTACGTTTGAGCTTCAGCGAGAAACGATGAGGTTCTCGTGTTACGCAGCACTATTGAGCTTCAGCAAGAACCAATAAGGTTCATGCACTTCTTACACAGCACGTTTGAGCTTCAGCAAGAACTAATGAGGTTCATTTTTGTGTTACACAACACGTTTGAGTTTCAGCAAGAACCAATGAGGTTCATTCTGGTGTTACGCATCACGTTTGAGCTTCAGCAAGAACCAATGAGGTTCATTCTCGTGTTACGCAGCATGTTTGAGCTTCTGCAAGAACCGATGAGGTTCATTCTTGTGTTACACAGCACGTTTGAGCTTCTGCAAGAACTAATGAGGTTCATTCTTGTGTTACACAGCACGTTTGAGTTTCAGCAAGAACCAATGAGGTTCATTCTGGTGTTACGCATCACGTTTGAGCTTCAGCAAGAACCAATGAGGTTCATTCTCGTGTTA
The DNA here is from genome assembly GCF_024679245.1 of Pseudorasbora parva. Taxonomy (NCBI): domain Eukaryota; kingdom Metazoa; phylum Chordata; class Actinopteri; order Cypriniformes; family Gobionidae; genus Pseudorasbora; species Pseudorasbora parva. The sequence goes on along the minus strand of NC_090177.1, from coordinate 41,084,886 downwards.
CGCAGCATGTTTGAGCTTCTGCAAGAACCGATAAGGTTCATTCTCGTGTTACGCAGCACGCTTGAGCTTCAGCAAGAACCGATGAGGTTCCTTCTCATGTAACGCATCACGTTTGAGCTTCAGCAAGAACCAATGAGGTTCATTCTCGTGTTACGCATCACGTTTGAGCTTCCGCAAGAACCAATGAGGTTCATTCTCGTGTTACGCAGCATGTTTGAGCTTCTGCAAGAACCGATGAGGTTCATTCTTGTGTTACACAGCACGTTTGAGCTTCTGCAAGAACTGATGAGGTTCATTCTCGTATTTCGCAGCACGTTTGAGCTTCAGCAAGAACCAATGAGGTTCATGCTCTTGTTACGCAGCACGTTTGAGCTTCAGCGAGAACCAATGAGGTTCATTCTCGTGTTACACAACACGTTTGAGCATCAGCAAGAACCAATGAGGTTCATTCTCTTGTTACGCAGCACGTTTGAGCTTCAGCAAGAACCAATGAGGTTAATTCTCTTGTTACGCAGCACGTTTGAGCTTCAGCAAGAACCAGTGAGGTTCATGCTCTTGTTACGCAGCACATTTGAGCTTCCTCAAGAACCAATGAGGTTCATGCTCTTGTTACGCAGCACGTTTGAGCTTCAGCGAGAACCAATGAGGTTCATTCTCTTGTTACGTAGCACGTTTCAGCTTCAGCAAGAACCAATGAGGTTCGTTCTCTTGTTACGCAGCACGTTTGAGCTTCAGCGAGAACCAATGAGGTTCATTCTCGTGTTACACAACACGTTTGAGCTTCCGCAAGAACCAATGAGGTTCCTCCTCGTGTTACGCAGCACGTTTGAGCTTCCTCAAGAACCAATGAGGTTCATTCTAGTGTTACGCAGCACGTTTGAGCTTCAGCAAGAGCCAATGAGGTTCATTCTCATGTTACGCAGCACGTTTGAGCTTCAGCAAGAGCCAATGAGGTTCGTTCTCTTGTTACGCAGCACGTTTCAGCTTCAGCAAGATCTGTTGACGTTCATTCTCGTGTTACACAGCACGTTTGAGCTTCAGCAAGAACCGCTGAGGTTCATTCTCTTGTTACGCAGCACGTTTGAGCTTCAGCAAGAACCGATGAGGTTCATTCTCATGTTACGCAGCACGTTTGAGTTTCTGCAAGAACCGATGAGGTTCATTCTCGTGTTACGCAGCACGTTTGAGCTTCTCAAGAACCAATGAGGTTAATTTTCATGTTACGCAGCACGTTTGAGCTTCAGCAAGAACCAATGAGGTTCATTCTCGTGTTACACAACACGTTTGAGCTTCCTCAAGAATCAATGAGGTTCATTCTCGTGTTACGCAGCACGTTTGAGCTTCGGCAAGAACCAATGAGGTTCATTCTCGTGGCACGCAGCACTTTTGAGCTTCAGCAAGAACCAATGAGGTTCATGCTCTTGTTACGCAGCACGTTTGAGCTTCAGCAAGAACCAATGAGGTTCATTCTCGTGTTACACAACACGTTTGAGCTTCCTCAAGAATCAATGAGGTTCATTCTCGTGTTACGCAGCACGTTTGAGCTTCAGCAAGAACCAATGAGGTTCATTCTTGTGTTACACAACACGTTTGAGGTTCAGTAAGAACCAATGAGGTTCATTCTCGTGTTACGCAGCACGTTTGAGCTTCAGCAAGAACCAATGAGGTTCATTCTCGTGTTACACAACACGTTTGAGCTTCAGCAAGAACCAATAAGGTTCATGCTCTCTTTACGCAGCACGTTTGAGCTTCAGCAAGAACCGATGAGGTTCATTCTCGTGTTACACAACACGTTTGAGCTTCAGCAAGAACCAATGAGGTTCATTCTCGTGTTACGCAGCACGTTTGAGCTTCAGCAAGATCTGATGAGGTTCATTCTCGTGTTACGCAGCACGTTTGAGCTTCAGCAAGAACCGATGAGGTTCATTCTCATGTTACACAACACGTTTGAGCTTCAGCAAGAACCAATGAGGTTCATGCTCTTGTTACGCAGCACGTTTGAGCTTCAGCAAGAACCAATGAGGTTCATTCTCGTGTTACACAACACATTTGAGCTTCTCAAGAACCAATGAGGTTCATTTTTGTGTTACGCAGCACGTTTGAGCTTCAGCAAGAACCAATGAGGTTCATTCTCGTGTTACGCAGCACGTTTGAGCTTCTCAAGAACCAATGAGGTTCATTTTCATGTTACGCAGAACTTTTGAGCTTCAGCAAGAACCAATGAGGTTCATTCTCGTGTTACACAACACGTTTGAGCTTCCTCAAGAATCAATGAGGTTCATTTTCGGGTTACGCATCACGTTTGAGCTTCTGCAAGAACCGATGAGGTTCATTCTCGTGTTACACAGCACGTTTGAGCTTCTGCAAGAACTGATGAGGTTCATTTTCGTGTTTCGCAGCACGTTTGAGCTTCAGCAAGAACCAATGAGGTTCATGCTCTTGTTACGCAGCACGTTTGAGCTTCAGCGAGAACCAATGAGGTTCATTCTCGTGTTACACAACACGTTTGAGCTTCAGCAAGAACCAATGAGGTTCATTCTCTTTTTACGCAGCACGTTTGAGCTTCAGCTAGAACCAATGAGGTTCATTCTCTTGTTACGCAGCACGTTTGAGCTTCAGCAAGAACCAGTGAGGTTCATGCTCTTGTTACGCAGCACGTTTGAGCTTCCTCAAGAACCAATGAGGTTCATGCTCTTGTTACGCAGCACGTTTGAGCTTCAGCGAGAACCAATGAGGTTCATTCTCTTGTTATTTAGCACGTTTGAGCTTCAGCAAGAACCAATGAGGTTCATTCTCTTGTTACGCAGCACGTTTGAGCTTCAGCAAGAACCAATGAGGTTCATTCTCGTGTTACACAACACGTTTGAGCTTCTGCAAGAACCAATGAGGTTCATTCTCGTGTTACTCAGCACATTTGAGCTTCCTCAAGAACCAATGAGGTTCATGCTCGTGTTACGCAGCACGTTTGAGCTTCAGCGAGAACCAATGAGCTTCATTCTCGTGTTAGGCAGCACGTTTGAGCTTCAGCAAGAGCCAATGAGGTTCATTCTTGTGTTACGCAGCACGTTTGAGCTTCAGCAAGAGCCAATGAGGTTCATTCTCGTGTTACACAACACGTTTGAGCTTCAGCAAGAACCAATGAGGTTCATGCTCTTGTTACGCAGCACGTTTGAGCTTCAGCGAGAACCAATGAGGTTCATTCTCGTGTTACACAACACGTTTGAGCTTCAGCAAGAACCAATGAGGTTCATTCTCTTTTTACGCAGCACGTTTGAGCTTCAGCTAGAACCAATGAGGTTCATTCTCTTGTTACGCAGCACGTTTGAGCTTCAGCAAGAACCAGTGAGGTTCATGCTCTTGTTACGCAGCACGTTTGAGCTTCCTCAAGAAACAATGAGGTTCATGCTCTTGTTACGCAGCACGTTTGAGCTTCAGCGAGAACCAATGAGGTTCATTCTCTTGTTATTTAGCACGTTTGAGCTTCAGCAAGAACCAATGAGGTTCATTCTCTTGTTACGCAGCACGTTTGAGCTTCAGCAAGAACCGATGAGGTTCATTCTCGTGTTACACAGCACGTTTGAGCTTCTGCAAGAACTGATGAGGTTCATTTTCGTGTTTCGCAGCACGTTTGAGCTTCAGCAAGAACCAATGAGGTTCATGCTCTTGTTACGCAGCACGTTTGAGCTTCAGCGAGAACCAATGAGGTTCATTCTGGTGTTACACAACACGTTTGAGCTTCAGCAAGAACCAATGAGGTTCATTCTCTTTTTACGCAGCACGTTTGAGCTTCAGCTAGAACCAATGAGGTTCATTCTCTTGTTACGCAGCACGTTTGAGCTTCAGCAAGAACCAGTGAGGTTCATGCTCTTGTTACGCAGCACGTTTGAGCTTCCTCAAGAACCAATGAGGTTCATGCTCTTGTTACGCAGCACGTTTGAGCTTCAGCGAGAACCAATGAGGTTCATTCTCTTGTTATTTAGCACGTTTGAGCTTCAGCAAGAACCAATGAGGTTCATTCTCTTGTTACGCAGCACGTTTGAGCTTCAGCAAGAACCAATGAGGTTCATTCTCGTGTTACACAACACGTTTGAGCTTCTGCAAGAACCAATGAGGTTCATTCTCGTGTTACTCAGCACGTTTGAGCTTCCTCAAGAACCAATGAGGTTCATGCTCGTGTTACGCAGCACGTTTGAGCTTCAGCGAGAACCAATGAGCTTCATTCTCGTGTTAGGCAGCACGTTTGAGCTTCAGCAAGAGCCAATGAGGTTCATTCTTGTGTTACGCAGCACGTTTGAGCTTCAGCAAGAGCCAATGAGGTTCATTCTCGTGTTACACAACACGTTTGAGCTTCTCAAGAACCAATGAGGTTAATTTTTGTGTTACGCAGCACGTTTGAGCTTCAGCAAGAACTAATGAGGTTCATTCTCGTGTTACGCAGCACGTTTGAGCTTCTCAAGAACCAATGAGGTTCATTTTCATGTTACGCAGCACTTTTGAGCTTCAGCAAGAACCAATGAGGTTTATTCTCGTCTTACACAACACGTTTGAGCTTCCTCAAGAATCAATGAGGTTCATTCTCGTGTTACACAACACGTTTGAGCTTCCTCAAGAATCAATGAGGTTCATTTTTCGGGTTACGCATCATGTTTGAGCTTCTGCAAGAACCGATGAGGTTCATTCTCGTGTTACACAGCACGTTTGAGCTTCTGCAAGAACTGATGAGGTTCATTTTCGTGTTTCGCAGCACGTTTGAGCTTCAGCAAGAACCAATGAGGTTCATGCTCTTGTTACGCAGCACGTTTGAGCTTCAGCGAGAACCAATGAGGTTCATTCTTGTGTTACACAACACGTTTGAGCTTCAGCGAGAACCAATGAGGTTCATTCTCTTGTTACGCAGCACGTTTGAGCTTCAGCAAGAACCAATGAGGTTAATTCTCTTGTTACGCAGCACGTTTGAGCTTCAGCAAGAACCAATGAGGTTCATGCTCTCGTTACGCAGCACGTTTGAGCTTCCTCAAGAACCAATGAGGTTCATGCTCTTGTTACGCAGCACGTTTAAGCTTCAGCGAGAACCAATGAGGTTCATTCTCGTTACGTAGCACGTTTGAGCTTCAGCAAGGACCAATGAGGTTCATTCTATTGTTACGCAGCACGTTTGAGCTTCAGCGAGAACCAATTAGCTTAATTCTCGTGTTACACAACACGTTTGAGCTTCCACAAGAACCAATGAGGTTCATTCTCGTGTTACTCAGCACATTTGAGCTTCCTCAAGAACCAATGAGGTTCATGCTCGTGTTACGCAGCACGTTTGAGCTTCAGCGAGAACCAATGAGCTTCATTCTCGTGTTAGGCAGCACGTTTGAGCTTCAGCAAGAGCCAATGAGGTTCATTCTTGTGTTACGCAGCACGTTTGAGCTTCAGCAAGAGCCAATGAGGTTCATTCTCGTGTTACACAACACGTTTGAGCTTCTCAAGAACCAATGAGGTTAATTTTTGTGTTACGCAGCACGTTTGAGCTTCAGCAAGAACCAATGAGGTTCATTCTCGTGTCACGCAACACGTTTGAGCTTCAGCAAGAACCAATGAGGTTCATTCTCGTGTTACACAACACGTTTGAGCTTCTCAAGAACCAATGAGGTTAATTTTTGTGTTACGCAGCACGTTTGAGCTTCTAAAGAACCAATGAGGTTCATTTTCATGTTACGCAGCACTTTTGAGCTTCAGCAAGAACCAATGAGGTTTATTCTCGTGTTACACAACACGTTTGAGCTTCCTCAAGAATCAATGAGGTTCATTCTCGTGTTACACAACACGTTTGAGCTTCCTCAAGAATCAATGAGGTTCATTTTTCGGGTTACGCATCATGTTTGAGCTTCTGCAAGAACCGATGAGGTTCATTCTCGTGTTACACAGCACGTTTGAGCTTCTGCAAGAACTGATGAGGTTCATTTTCGTGTTTCGCAGCACGTTTGAGCTTCAGCAAGAACCAATGAGGTCCATGCTCTTGTTACGCAGCACGTTTGAGCTTCAGCGAGAACCAATGAGGTTCATTCTTGTGTTACACAACACGTTTGAGCTTCAGCGAGAACCAATGAGGTTCATTCTCTTGTTACGCAGCACGTTTGAGCTTCAGCAAGAACCAATGAGGTTAATTCTCTTGTTACGCAGCACGTTTGAGCTTCAGCAAGAACCAATGAGGTTCATGCTCTTGTTACGCAGCACGTTTGAGCTTCCTCAAGAACCAATGAGGTTCATGCTCTTGTTACGCAGCACGTTTAAGCTTCAGCGAGAACCAATGAGGTTCATTCTCGTTACGTAGCACGTTTGAGCTTCAGCAAGAACCAATGAGGTTCATTCTATTGTTACGCAGCACGTTTGAGCTTCAGCGAGAACCAATTAGGTTAATTCTCGTGTTACACAACACGTTTGAGCTTCCGCAAGGACCAATGAGGTTCATTCTCGTGTTACGCAGCACGTTTGAGCTTCCTCAAGAACCAATGAGGTTCATGCTCTTGTTACGCAGCACGTTTGAGCTTCAGTGAGAACCAATGAGGTTCATTCTCGTGTTACGCAGCACGTTTGAGCTTCAGCAAGAGCCAATGAGGTTCATTCTCGTGTTACGCAGCACGTTTGAGCTTCAGCAAGAGCCAATGAGGTTCATTCTCGTGTTACACAACACGTTTGGGCTTCTCAAGAACCAATGAGGTTCATTTTTGTGTTGCGCAGCACGTTTGAGCTTCAGCAAGAACCAATGAGGTTCATTCTCGTGTTATGCAGCATGTTTGAGCTTCTCAAGAACCAATGAGGTTCATTTTCATGTTACGCAGCATTTTTGAGCTTTAGCAAGAACCAATGAGGTTCATTCTCCTGTTACACAACACGTTTGAGCTTCCTCAAGAATCAATGAGGTTCATTCTCGTGTTACGCAGCACGTTTGAGCTTCAGCAAGAACCAATGAGGTTCATTCTCGTGTTACACAACACGTTTGAGCTTCAGCAAGAACCAATGAGGTTCATTCTCGTGTTACACAACACGTTTGAGCTTCAGCAAGAACCAATGAGGTTCATGCTCTTGTTACGCAGCACGTTTGAGCTTCCTCAAGAACCAATGAGGTTCATGCTCTTGTTACGCAGCACGTTTAAGCTTCAGCGAGAACCAATGAGGTTCATTCTCGTTACGTAGCACGTTTGAGCTTCAGCAAGGACCAATGAGGTTCATTCTATTGTTACGCAGCACGTTTGAGCTTCAGCGAGAACCAATTAGCTTAATTCTCGTGTTACACAACACGTTTGAGCTTCCACAAGAACCAATGAGGTTCATTCTCGTGTTACTCAGCACATTTGAGCTTCCTCAAGAACCAATGAGGTTCATGCTCGTGTTACGCAGCACGTTTGAGCTTCAGCGAGAACCAATGAGCTTCATTCTCGTGTTAGGCAGCACGTTTGAGCTTCAGCAAGAGCCAATGAGGTTCATTCTTGTGTTACGCAGCACGTTTGAGCTTCAGCAAGAGCCAATGAGGTTCATTCTCGTGTTACACAACACGTTTGAGCTTCTCAAGAACCAATGAGGTTAATTTTTGTGTTACGCAGCACGTTTGAGCTTCAGCAAGAACCAATGAGGTTCATTCTCGTGTCACGCAACACGTTTGAGCTTCAGCAAGAACCAATGAGGTTCATTCTCGTGTTACACAACACGTTTGAGCTTCTCAAGAACCAATGAGGTTAATTTTTGTGTTACGCAGCACGTTTGAGCTTCTCAAGAACCAATGAGGTTCATTTTCATGTTACGCAGCACTTTTGAGCTTCAGCAAGAACCAATGAGGTTTATTCTCGTGTTACACAACACGTTTGAGCTTCCTCAAGAATCAATGAGGTTCATTCTCGTGTTACACAACACGTTTGAGCTTCCTCAAGAATCAATGAGGTTCATTTTTCGCGTTACGCATCATGTTTGAGCTTCTGCAAGAACCGATGAGGTTCATTCTCGTGTTACACAGCACGTTTGAGCTTCTGCAAGAACTGATGAGGTTCATTTTCGTGTTTCGCAGCACGTTTGAGCTTCAGCAAGAACCAATGAGGTTCATGCTCTTGTTACGCAGCACGTTTGAGCTTCAGCGAGAACCAATGAGGTTCATTCTTGTGTTACACAACACGTTTGAGCTTCAGCGAGAACCAATGAGGTTCATTCTCTTGTTACGCAGCACGTTTGAGCTTCAGCAAGAACCAATGAGGTTAATTCTCTTGTTACGCAGCACGTTTGAGCTTCAGCAAGAACCAATGAGGTTCATGCTCTTGTTACGCAGCACGTTTGAGCTTCCTCAAGAACCAATGAGGTTCATGCTCTTGTTACGCAGCACGTTTAAGCTTCAGCGAGAACCAATGAGGTTCATTCTCGTTACGTAGCACGTTTGAGCTTCAGCAAGAACCAATGAGGTTCATTATATTGTTACGCAGCACGTTTGAGCTTCAGCGAGAACCAATTAGGTTAATTCTCGTGTTACACAACACGTTTGAGCTTCCGCAAGGACCAATGAGGTTCATTCTCGTGTTACGCAGCACGTTTGAGCTTCCTCAAGAACCAATGAGGTTCATGCTCTTGTTACGCAGCACGTTTGAGCTTCAGTGAGAACCAATGAGGTTCATTCTCGTGTTACGCAGCACGTTTGAGCTTCAGCAAGAGCCAATGAGGTTCATTCTCGTGTTACGCAGCACGTTTGAGCTTCAGCAAGAGCCAATGAGGTTCATTCTCGTGTTACACAACACGTTTGGGCTTCTCAAGAACCAATGAGGTTCATTTTTGTGTTGCGCAGCATGTTTGAGCTTCTCAAGAACCAATGAGGTTCATTTTCATGTTACGCAGCATTTTTGAGCTTTAGCAAGAACCAATGAGGTTCATTCTCCTGTTACACAACACGTTTGAGCTTCCTCAAGAATCAATGAGGTTCATTCTCTTGTTACGCAGCACGTTTGAGCTTCAGCAAGAACCAATGAGGTTCATTCTCGTGTTACACAACACGTTTGAGCTTCAGCAAGAACCAATGAGGTTCATTCTCGTGTTACGCTGCACGTTTGAGCTTCAGCAAGAACCAATGGGGTTCATTCTCGTGTTACACAACACGTTTGAGCTTCAGCAAGAACCAATGAGGTTCATGCTATTGTTACGCAGCACGTTTGAGCTTCAGCAGGAACCAATGAGGTTCATTCTCGTGTTACACAACACGTTTGAGCTTCAGCAAGAACCAATGAGGTTCATTCTCGTGTTACACAACACGTTTGAGCTTCAGAAAGATCTGATGAGGTTCATTCTCGTGTTACACAACACGTTTGAGCTTCAGCAAGAACCAATGAGGTTCATTCTCGTGTTACGCAGCACGTTTGAGCTTCAGCAAGAACCAATGAGGTTCATTCTCATGTTACACAACACGTTTGAGCTTCAGCAAGAACCAATGAGGTTCATTCTCTTGTTACGCAGCACGTTTGAGCTTCAGCAAGAACCAATGAGGTTCATTCTCGTGTTACACAACACGTTTGAGCTTCAGCAAGAACCAATGAGGTTCATTTTTGTGTTACGCAGCACGTTTGAGCTTCAGCAAGAACCAATGAGGTTCATTCTCGTGTTACGCAGCACGTTTGAGCTTCTCAAGAACTAATGAGGTTCATTTTCATTTTACGCAGCACTTTTGAGCTTCAGCAAGAACCAAGGAGGTTCATTCTCGTGTTACACAACACATTTGAGCTTCCTCAAGAATCAATGAGGTTCATTTTCGGGTTACGCATCACGTTTGAGCTTCTGCAAGAATCAATGAGGTTCATTCTCGTGTTACGCAGCACGTTTGAGCTTCAGCAAGAACCAATGAGGTTTATTCTCGTGTTATGCTGCACGTTTGAGCTTCAGCAAGAACCAATGGGGTTCATTCTCGTGTTACACAACACGTTTGAGCTTCAGCAAGAACCAATGAGGTTCATGCTATTGTTATGCAGCACGTTTGAGCTTCAGCAGGAACCAATGAGGTTCATTCTCGTGTTACACAACACGTTTGAGCTTCCTCAAGAATCAATGAGGTTCATTTTTCGCGTTACGCATCATGTTTGAGCTTCTGCAAGAACCGATGAGGTTCATTCTCGTGTTACACAGCACGTTTGAGCTTCTGCAAGAACTGATGAGGTTCATTTTCGTGTTTCGCAGCACGTTTGAGCTTCAGCAAGAACCAATGAGGTTCATGCTCTTGTTACGCAGCACGTTTGAGCTTCAGCGAGAACCAATGAGGTTCATTCTTGTGTTACACAACACGTTTGAGCTTCAGCGAGAACCAATGAGGTTCATTCTCTTGTTACGCAGCACGTTTGAGCTTCAGCAAGAACCAATGAGGTTAATTCTCTTGTTACGCAGCACGTTTGAGCTTCAGCAAGAACCAATGAGGTTCATGCTCTTGTTACGCAGCACGTTTGAGCTTCCTCAAGAACCAATGAGGTTCATGCTCTTGTTACGCAGCACGTTTAAGCTTCAGCGAGAACCAATGAGGTTCATTCTCGTTACGTAGCACGTTTGAGCTTCAGCAAGAACCAATGAGGTTCATTATATTGTTACGCAGCACGTTTGAGCTTCAGCGAGAACCAATTAGGTTAATTCTCGTGTTACACAACACGTTTGAGCTTCCGCAAGGACCAATGAGGTTCATTCTCGTGTTACGCAGCACGTTTGAGCTTCCTCAAGAACCAATGAGGTTCATGCTCTTGTTACGCAGCACGTTTGAGCTTCAGTGAGAACCAATGAGGTTCATTCTCGTGTTACGCAGCACGTTTGAGCTTCAGCAAGAGCCAATGAGGTTCATTCTCGTGTTACGCAGCACGTTTGAGCTTCAGCAAGAGCCAATGAGGTTCATTCTCGTGTTACACAACACGTTTGGGCTTCTCAAGAACCAATGAGGTTAATTTTTGTGTTGCGCAGCATGTTTGAGCTTCTCAAGAACCAATGAGGTTCATTTTCATGTTACGCAGCATTTTTGAGCTTTAGCAAGAACCAATGAGGTTCATTCTCCTGTTACACAACACGTTTGAGCTTCCTCAAGAATCAATGAGGTTCATTCTCTTGTTACGCAGCACGTTTGAGCTTCAGCAAGAACCAATGAGGTTCATTCTCGTGTTACACAACACGTTTGAGCTTCAGCAAGAACCAATGAGGTTCATTCTCGTGTTACGCTGCACGTTTGAGCTTCAGCAAGAACCAATGGGGTTCATTCTCGTGTTACACAACACGTTTGAGCTTCAGCAAGAACCAATGAGGTTCATGCTATTGTTACGCAGCACGTTTGAGCTTCAGCAGGAACCAATGAGGTTCATTCTCGTGTTACACAACACGTTTGAGCTTCAGCAAGAACCAATGAGGTTCATTCTCGTGTTACACAACACGTTTGAGCTTCAGAAAGATCTGATGAGGTTCATTCTCGTGTTACACAACACGTTTGAGCTTCAGCAAGAACCAATGAGGTTCATTCTCGTGTTACGCAGCACGTTTGAGCTTCAGCAAGAACCAATGAGGTTCATTCTCATGTTACACAACACGTTTGAGCTTCAGCAAGAACCAATGAGGTTCATTCTCTTGTTACGCAGCACGTTTGAGCTTCAGCAAGAACCAATGAGGTTCATTCTCGTGTTACACAACACGTTTGAGCTTCAGCAAGAACCAATGAGGTTCATTTTTGTGTTACGCAGCACGTTTGAGCTTCAGCAAGAACCAATGAGGTTCATTCTCGTGTTACGCAGCACGTTTGAGCTTCTCAAGAACTAATGAGGTTCATTTTCATTTTACGCAGCACTTTTGAGCTTCAGCAAGAACCAAGGAGGTTCATTCTCGTGTTACACAACACATTTGAGCTTCCTCAAGAATCAATGAGGTTCATTTTCGGGTTACGCATCACGTTTGAGCTTCTGCAAGAATCAATGAGGTTCATTCTCGTGTTACGCAGCACGTTTGAGCTTCAGCAAGAACCAATGAGGTTTATTCTCGTGTTATGCTGCACGTTTGAGCTTCAGCAAGAACCAATGGGGTTCATTCTCGTGTTACACAACACGTTTGAGCTTCAGCAAGAACCAATGAGGTTCATGCTATTGTTATGCAGCACGTTTGAGCTTCAGCAGGAACCAATGAGGTTCATTCTCGTGTTACACAACACGTTTGAGCTTCAGCAAGAACCAATGAGGTTCATTTTCGTGTTACGCATCACGGTTGAGCTTCAGAAAGATCTGATGAGGTTCATTCTCGAGTTACACAACACGTTTGAGCTTCAGCAAGAACCAATGAGGTTCATTCTCGTGTTACGCAGCACGTTTGAGCTTCAGCAAGAACCATTTAGGTTCATTCTCATGTTACACAACACGTTTGAGCTTCAGCAAGAACCAATGAGGTTCATTCTCTTGTTACGCAGCACGTTTGAGCTTCAGCAAGAACCAATGAGGTTAATTCTCGTGTTACACAACATGTTTGAGCTTCCACAAGAACCAATGAGGTTCATTCTCGTGTCACGCAACACGTTGGAGCTTCCGCAAGAACCAATGAGGTTCATTCTCGTGTTACGCAGCACGTTTGAGCGTCAGCAAGAACCGATGAGGTTCATTCTTGTGTTACGCAGCACATTTGAGCTTCCTCAAGAACCAATGAGGTTCATTCTCGTGTTACGCAGCACGTTTGAGCTTCAGCAAGAACCAATGAGGTTCATTCTCATGTTACACAACACGTTTGAGCTTCAGCAAGAACCAATGAGGTTCATTTTTGTGTTACACAACACGTTTGAGCTTCAGCAAGAACCAATGAGGTTCATTCTCGTGTTACGCAGCACGTTTGAGCTTCTCAAGAACCAATGAGGTTCATTTTCATGTTACGCAGCACTTTTGAGCTTCAGCAAGAAACAATGAGGTTCATTCTCGTGTTACACAACATGTTTGAGCTTCCTCAAGAATCAATGAGGTTCATTTTCGGGTTACGCACCACATTTGAGCTTCTGCAAGAATCAATGAGGTTCATTCTCGTGTTACACAGCACGTTTGAGCTTCAGCAAGAACCAATGAGGTTCATTCTCGTGTTACACAACACGTTTGAGCTTCAGCAAGAACCAATGAGGTTCATTCTCGTGTTACGCAGCACGTTTGAGCTTCAGCAAGAACCAATGAGGTTCATTCTCGTGTTACACAACACGTTTGAGCTTCAGCAAGAACCAATGAGGTTCATTCTCGTGTTACGCAGCACGTTTGAGCTTCAGCAAGAACCATTTAGGTTCATTCTCATGTTACACAACACGTTTGAGCTTCAGCAAGAACCAATGAGGTTCATTCTCTTGTTACGCAGCACGTTTGAGCTTCAGCAAGAACCAATGAGGTTAATTCTCGTGTTACACAACATGTTTGAGCTTCCACAAGAACCAATGAGGTTCATTCTCGTGTCACGCAACACGTTGGAGCTTCCGCAAGAACCAATGAGGTTCATTCTCGTGTTACGCAGCACGTTTGAGCGTCAGCAAGAACCGATGAGGTTCATTCTTGTGTTACGCAGCACATTTGAGCTTCCTCAAGAACCAATGAGGTTCATTCTCGTGTTACGCAGCACGTTTGAGCTTCAGCAAGAACCAATGAGGTTCATTCTCATGTTACACAACACGTTTGAGCTTCAGCAAGAACCAATGAGGTTCATTTTTGTGTTACACAACACGTTTGAGCTTCAGCAAGAACCAATGAGGTTCATTCTCGTGTTACGCAGCACGTTTGAGCTTCTCAAGAACCAATGAGGTTCATTTTCATGTTACGCAGCACTTTTGAGCTTCAGCAAGAAACAATGAGGTTCATTCTCGTGTTACACAACATGTTTGAGCTTCCTCAAGAATCAATGAGGTTCATTTTCGGGTTACGCACCACATTTGAGCTTCTGCAAGAATCAATGAGGTTCATTCTCGTGTTACACAGCACGTTTGAGCTTCAGCAAGAACCAATGAGGTTCATTCTCGTGTTACGCAGCACGTTTGAGCTTCAGCAAGAACCAATGAGGTTCATTCTCGTGTTACACAACACGTTTCAGCTTCAGCAAGAACCAATGAGGTTCATGCTCTTGTTACGCAGCACGTTTGAGCTTCAGCAAGAACCAATGAGGTTCATTCTCGTGTTACACAACACATTTGAGCTTCAGCAAGAACCAATGAGGTTCATTCTCGTGTTACGCAGCACGTTCTAGCTTCAGCAAGATCTGATGAGGTTAATTCTCGTGTTACACAACACGTTTGAGCTTCCGCAAGAACCAATGAGGTTTATTCTCGTGTCACGCAACACGTTTGAGCTTCCGCAAGAACCAATGAGGTTCATTCTCGTGTTACGCAGCAGGTTTGAGCTTCAGCAAGAACCGATGAGGTTCATTCTTGTGTTACGCAGCACATTTGAGCTTCCTCAAGAACCAATGAGGTTCATTCTCGTGTTACGCAGCACATTTGAGCTTTAGCGAGAACCGATGAGGTTCATTCTTGTGTTACGCTGCACGTTTGAGCTTCAGCAAGAACCAATGAGGTTCATTCTTGTGTTACGCAGCACGTTTGAGCTTCCTCAAGAACCAGTGAGGTTCATTCTCGTGTTACGCACCATGTTTGAGCTTCTGCAAGAACCAATGAGTTTCATTCTCGTGTTAAGCAACACCTTTGAGCTTCTGCAAGAACCAATGAGGTTCATTCTCGTGTTTCGCAGCACGTTTGAGCTTCAGCGAGAACCAGTGAGGTTTATTCTTGTGTTACGCAGCACGTTTGAGCTTCTCAAGAACCAATGAGGTTCATTCTCGTGTTACGCAGCACGTTTGAGCTTCAGCAAGATCTGATGAGGTTCATTCTCGTGTTACACAACACGTTTGAGCTTCCGCAAGAACCAATGAGGTTCATTCTCGTGTTACGCAGCACGTTTGAGCTTCAGCAAGAACCAATGAGGTTCATTCTCTTGTTACGCAGCACGTTTGAGCTTCCGCAAAAACCAATGAGGTTCATTCTCGTGTTACGCAGCACGTTTGAGCTTCAGCAAGAACCAATGAGGTTCATTCTCGTGTTACGCAGCACGTTTGAGCGTCAGCAAGAACCGATGAGGTTCATTCTTGTGTTACGCAGCACATTTGAGCTTCCTCAAGAACCAATGAGGTTCATTCTTGTGTTACGCAGCACGTTTGAGCTTCAGCAAGAACCAATGAGGTTCATTCTCGTGTTACGCAGCACGTTTGAGCGTCAGCAAGAACCGATGAGCTTCATTCTTGCGTTACGCAGCACGTTTGAGCTTCAGCAAGAACCAATGAGGTTCATTCTCGTGTTACGCAGCACGTTTGAGCTTCCTCAAGAACCAGTGAGGTTCATTCTCGTGTTACGCAGCACGTTTGAGCTTCAGCAAGAACCATTGAGGTTCATTCTCGTGTTAAGCAACACGTTTGAGCTTCTGCAAGAACCAATGAGGTTCATTCTCGTGTTTCGCAGCACGTTTGAGCTTCAGCGAGAACCAGTGAGGTTTATTATTGTGTTACGCAGCACGTTTAAGCTTCTCAAGAACCAATGAGGTTCATTCTTGGGTTACGCAGCACGTTTGAGCTTCTCAAGAACCAAGTTTTGTTCTCATGCTTTAAGCATGCTCAAACCAGCTTTGTCCTGCAGGTTTGTTTTGATATTCACTGATCAATGTTTATATGTGAATAAAAGCCTACATTGTATCTGTTCATCATATAAATCAATCATGTCTCTTAAAAAAAAAAAAAAAAAACACTAAACATCTTAATTTTACAATCTCTTTACAAACATTCGACCGTTTTGAAGCATCAAAGTTGTAGTTGTGTAACTTTCAGCGGAGGGACAGAGAGCACTCAGATTACAGTCTAAAGGTCCTAATTTCTGTTCCAAAGATTAACGAAAGTCTTAGATTTGGAACAACATGAGGGTGAGTAAATAATGACTGCCATTTTTGGGTGAACTATCACTTGAACTAACTTGATGACAAATGGAGGACGCAGCCTTCAGAATGAGACGCAGCTTGTAAATGGTGTTTGCCTGTGCTAATCTCAATTCTAAGATGCAGGGTTATGGGTAGTTCCAATCAGGAATTTAAAGGGTTAAATATTTTTCCAAGCAGATTTAGCAACAGTCTCAAGTTGATAAAACCAATTAGCCATGTTGACCAACAGAAAACTGCTTGGTTTGAAAATGACTTCTTTTGAGCTGTGCTTCATACATATTACACTGCTGACAAAAGTTATACTTTCTTTGCTAACAAAACTTTGTTAATGTGACCACACCTTTTGGCTGAATTATTATGGTTCTGATATTCAGAACAACAGCACACTTATTCATGTGATACTTCTCAGATATTCAAATATAAAAATAAGACTTTACTTTAATAAGTCAACTACAAGCAAACCCTTTATACCCTCGACATTCAAAAACAGGAGAAAGCAAAGTCTGCAAATTAGCCGCTTTAAGGAGTTACATAAAGCCATCCGGACCAAATCACTTCTGATCCGGTGCTACAAAAGGAAGCTGAATTGCTGTCAAGGGAGCAGTCATGGCACAGCACAGCATCTCCAAATGGGCTGCCCTCGCTGTCTTTGTGTAACTATAACAGAACACAGTTCTCGGGAACGGCCAGGCCCAAACACAAGCTGGCGTATCGAACAAAAGAGGAATGTCTCTGGTTCCACTCCATTTGTCAGACAGACAATAACCCTACTGGTGTTTAACAGCTCGCACAGCAGGGACAATCGCAGAGGTTTTAATTGTGTGAGAGGTTTAATTGCTCGCTGAGATCACCTCTGTCCGCTCTAATGCTATCACTGTCAGAGGAGGTAATTACACATAATGCATCATATTCACTTCATATACGTCATGTCTGGATTTTTGTTGTCCTTGATCTTTTGATCAAGAGAGGCATTAGTGTTATGTAACTTTTATTATGTATAATAAAATATAAGGGTTCATGTAAAACAGGACCTGAAATAAATAGGTTTGATATAGAGTGCTGAAGTGATGGAGACATACACTTTATTGCCAAAAGTATTGGGACACTCCTCCAAATCACTGAATTCAGGTGTTCATTCACTTCCACTGCCACAGGTGTTTAAAATCAAGCACTAGGCATGCAGACGCTTCTACAGACATTAGTGTAAGAATGGGTCGCTCTCAGGAGCTCAGTGAACTCAAGCGTGGTACCGTGATAGGTCGCCACCTGTTTCCTTCGGTGAAATTTCCTAACTACTCAATATTTGCCAACTATTAGTGTGAATATAACAAAGTGGAAGGAATTGGAAACAACAGCAACTCAGCCATGAAGTGTTAGGTAACGTGAAATCAGAGAGCGGGGTCAGCACATGCTGAGGTGCACAGTGTACAGAAGCCGCCAATTTTCTACAGAGTCAATAGCTCCAGACCTCCAAACTTCATGTGGATGGGTTTCCATGGCTCAAGCCTTACATCACCAAGAGCAATGTAAAGCGTGGGAGGCAGTGGAGTAAAGCACGGTAAACTTTTTGGACAAACATCAGCTAATTTACAAATGTTGCCAGTACTGCCCTATGAGCACGAGGTGTTGCTTTTTCCCTGCCATCCCACCGCTCTCGGCATCTACCCTGTTCAGTAAATGGCTGAGAGGAGCAGTAGCACATGACCTTGAACACACACAGCAGCTGACAGAAAAGATATAAGAAATTAGAACAGCCGGTTATATTATATCATTTTAAAATACAGTATGTGAACATGGATTAGGAGAGAAAACACATTAGGCAAGTACAAGGTGGTGACGTCACGGATATGCTCATTGACGAATGATCTAGTGACATTTAGCGACTTTTTGGGTGACAAAAAATATTTGGCAACACTGGTTGTCTTTCAGGGGTTGGGTTTGGCCCCTTAGCTCCAATGAAAGAAACTCTTAATGCTTCAGCATACCAAGACATTTTGGACAATGTCATGCCTCCAACTTTGTGGGAACAGTTTGGGGATGGCCCCTTTCTGTTCCAACATGGCTGCGCTCCAGAGCACAAAGCGTCGGCCCATAAAGACATGGATGAGAGAGTTTGGTGTGGAGGAACTTGACTGGCCTGCACAGAGTCCTGAGCTCAACCCGATAGATCAGCTTTGGGATGAATTAGAGCGGAGACTGAGAGCCAGACCTTCTCGTCCAACATCAGTGCCTGACCTCACAAATGAGCTTCTAGAAGAATGGTCAAAAATCCCCATAAACACACTCCTAAACCTTGAGGAAAGCCTTCCCATAAGAGCTGAAGCTGTTCGAGCTGCAAAGGCCATCCCAAAACTTTTGGCAATATAGTGTATATTTGTAGGCCAAAATCCAGAGACGAGTTGTGTGTGTGTGTGTGTGTGTGTGTGTGTGTGTGCGTGCGTGCGTGCGTGCGTGCGTGCGTGCGTGCGTGCGTGCGTGCGTGCGTGCGTGCGTTTGTGTGTGCCGATACAGTATCAGTATCTGGGCTTTCATTGGTACAGTTAGTGAGGAAGTGGAACTCGTCCTTCACCCAGAAGTGTGTCTTCCTTTCAGGAATGACTGCGGCCGCTGTGTCCAGGCAGAGCGCTCCGCGAGGTGGGGAAGTGCACAGCATCCGAGTGCAGGGATTCCCCATCCAGGCCTAACAATGGAACGGGAAGGAAGGAGCGCCAGCCTTTATGCCTGCCTGTCCTTTATGAGCGGCCTGGGACAGAGACAAAGGCAGATCAAATACAGAACGAGGAGGTCAGCCAGTTTTTCTCTTATTTAAACACACACACACATATACACACACATTTTATGGGGACTTCCCATAGACATAATGATTTTATACTGTACAAAATGTATAATCCATCCCTTAACCCAACCATACCCCTAAACATTTCATCACATAACACGTTCTGCATTTTTACATTTTCAAAACAATTAATTCAGTAAGATGTATAAGCTGTTTTCTCTATGGGGACCAAAAAAATGTCCCCACAAGGACAACATTTACTGCAATTACTATACTTGTGGCGACATTGGTCCCCATTATGTAGAGAATTTAACCGCTTACACACATACACACACACACACACACACACACACACACACACTTCTATTGGTGCTAGAAGTCATCTGTGTCCTTATTAAAGTTAATTTATAGAAATATATGTAAAGAAGTTGAAAAAATTACTGTGCATTTATCAACATTTTTAATCAAATGAATCACATGATTTCCCAATTAATACATTTGTATTGTATTGCTACTACTATTCAAAAGTCTCGGAACAATGAAATCAAAAAGATCAGCAAGGGCACATTAAACTGATAAAAAAAACGTTCATGTGTCTTGCACTGAAGGAGAGGCTTCCATCGGGCCACTCTGCCGACTGGTGGAGGGCTGCAGTGATGGTGGACTTTCTGCAACTTTCTCTCATCTCCCGACTGCATCTCTGGAGCTCATCCACAGTGATCTTTGGGTTCTTCTTTACTGTTTGGCCGGACGGCCAGCTCTAGGAAGGGTTCTGGTCGTCCCAAACGTCTTCCATTTAAGGATTATGAAGGCCACTGTGCTCTTAGGAACCTTAAATGAAGCAGAATTTTTTTTGTAACCGTGGCCAGATCTGTGCCGTGCCACAATTCTGTCTCTGAGCTCTTCAGGCAGTCCCTTTGACCTCATGATTCTCATTTGCTCTGACATGCACTGGCTGCGTCCGCCGTCCGAAACCTGGAAAATGCTGCCTTAGGAGGACACATATGAAGGCAGGAAGGCGTCAAGATCCAGTCTAATGTTTGCTTCACTTCCTGTCTCCTGAGAGACCTTCATTTGATTGAGTTTTGAAGGCAGCACACATGAATCCTTCACTGCCTTTGGTATCCCACAATCCTGTGCTTTCCATTCAGTGACAGTTGAGCTGGGAAAATAAGATGGCGTCCGAGAGTTGCGTTTGCTTGTCAGTTTGTGTGTAAATGTATGTTTTTTACCAATATTTTCCACTTCTGATGTCATTTCTAGCGATAAATTACTAATACAGTAATTAAATATGTTAATTTCTCACCAAAGCTCTCTCTATTTTGCTGTGGATCATTAAACTGTTACACTGCCTTAGAAGTCTGTTCAAAATCAGTTTTGTGAGGTGCCTTCATGCACAAAACTGCCGTACAAGTCATTGTCTGATAAGGCAGCGAGGCCACGAATCAGCAGCCTAGCTTTTCGGACACAGCCACTGTGAGCTGTAAGGTCTTATATAGACAGGTGTGTGGCTTTCCTAATCAAGTCCAATCAGTATAATCAAACACAGCTGGACTCAAATGAAGGTGTAGCACCATCTCAAGTATGATCAGAAGAAATGGACAGCACTAAATATATGAGTGTCACAGCAAAGGGTCTGAATACTTAGGACCATGTGATATTTCAGTGTTTCTTTTTTTATTAAATCTGCAAAAATGTCAACAATTCTGTGTTTTTCTGTCAATATGGGGTGCTGTGTGTACATTCATGAGAGAAAAAAAATGAACTTAAATGATTTTAACCAAATGGCTGCAACATAACAGAGTGAAAAATGTAAGGGGGTCTGAAAACTTTCCATATCCACTGTGTATAATAGATATATATCGTTAGCCTCATAGCATAATTGCCTAAGTCATTTTTTGGCCCAATTGAGATATCTGCCTAACTTTACTGTCCTACCACTGCTGCATCATCCTGCCTTTCTGCCTATGTCCTTAGCCAATCACAACACTTATTAGAATCCAAAAACACTATCTGCCTAAGTCATCTCTTTGACTTAGGCAGTTTTGATACAAACAAAATGGCAGAAAACATGGGAAGACAGATGTCCAGAAGTGATGTATTAGCTCTTCTGTTTGATTCGTTTTCATCTGGTAAGAGTTCATATTTCTTAAATTTTCTAGACACTAAATGTAATTTCAGTCAATCAAAGGGATTATAAACTGTGTATTTAAACTTGACTTTTTTTGCTACAAGATATGATGAAGTAGCTAGCCAACACTAGCAAAATATAACCTAATTTCTGGTCAGAACAAATCTTTACAGTTAAGATACATCACCATAAAAAGACATTTAGGCAATTTTAGGCAAGTGAAGTAATTTTTCAAGCATTTACTTTTTATTTTAAGTTCAAATAAAATAGTAAAATAAAAAAGTAAAATAGTTTTTTTTTTTTAAATAAATTAGACATTTTGACTAGACATAAGAAGTATTTGGTAAGATTTAGATTTTTTTTGCAGTGAACCTATGAATTTAACATGATTTACTGAGTTAAAATACTAAACAGCACTGCATTTTCTGCTTTAATGTCAGGAAATAAAGTTGATACCCATGTAGTGGAGTTAGAGGATTTAGATGAGAGCAGACCTGAGAAAGAAGGTAATGACGTAGACATGGGGCAACAGATAGAAGAGGAAACAGCCAGTAAAGCCTCCAGAGCTGAATTAGATCCTGATTTATCGTCAAATAGTGAAATCGATGACACTGTCTTGGATGAGGACTATAGACCTGAGAAAGATGACAGCCCAGATAATGGTAGTGATACAGACACAGCTCAAGGAGCTGTCAGTGTAGGAGAATCCGGTACAAGTTGGATTTTGAGTCTGAATGGGAGGACCTGCCTCAGCGAATCAACATCCCCAAAGAACCATTCCACTGGGTCCCACTCTTTCCTGCCCAACTGCCAATTACTCTCAGGAAATTCAATGACTTGCAGGCAATGAAACCAGTACTACCAAGAGTAGCCCACCAGTACTATGACAACCTCCCTCATCAATAGACAGTGTGAAAATGAGTGTGCACAACACCTGAGTGGAACTTGGTGGGAAAGAAAAACAGTGGTTAAGGTTAAACATTAAGAAACAACTTGGTTAGGGTTGACAAGTTACACATCTTGGTTATATTTAGGAGAAAAAAAAACTTTGGTTATGTTATGTTTGCACACCACCTAAGTGGAACTTCGATTAAGGGTGGAAAAGGAAAACAATGGTTAAGGTTAGACATAAAGTAAGGGATAATGTCCACCCAGCCGGATGTTATCGCAGAATAAACCCCGACAGAGTGATCAGGACCCCGACGCGAAGCGGAGCGTCACTCTGAAGGGGTTTATTCTGCGATAACAACCGGCTGGGTGTACATTATCCCGCTTATTACACGGCTACTAGTCTCAAATAAATAATTTTTAGACACAAAATATTGTCTTGAGATTAAATATTTTATTAGCTCTTACGCAAAGCTTCCGCGAAGGAAAACAGTTCCAACCTGCTTTAAGCCTTTATCTATTGCTGCTAAATGTTGAAAATGAATGCTGAAAGGGTTAGTTCACCCAAAAATGAAACCAAGCCTATGATTTACTCACCCTCAAGTTATAGTAGATAACAATCGGATAAAGATCGTATTCTACAATCGTACAATCGGTTGTTATCTGGAAATAACATACCGCTGGAATGCACGATTGACCAATCAGAATCAAGAATTTCACAGAGCCGTGTAATAATAAGAAATAACTTGGTTAGGGTTCACAAGTTACACATCTTGGTTATATTTAGGAGAGTAAAACAACTTTTGTTATGTTATGTTTGCATTTTTTATGTAAGAGAAAAAAATGCCTAAGTCATGGCATATTCTGCCTAAGTCACTTTTATTGGTTAGGCAATTGATGATGGATCTTTTTCTTTTTGCATACTTGTTCACACATCTGGTTGAATGTACTGTTATAATATCAATAAAAAATAACAATGTGATTTCTAAAAAATTAGTTTTTTCTTGTTTACCAAAAACATTGAAATATGACTTAGGCAATTATGCTATGAGGCTAACGATATATATATATATATAAACAATTTTGGTCACGCAAATTTGTAAAGGAAAAAAAATAAAGTATGCATTTGTTTTGAAAGTTATCGTGTGCAGTGTAAGTCTTCACAGTAACTTGTGGCGTTTTTTTTCTGTTGGATCTGTTGTTTTGTTGATCTTTTGAAGGAATTCCAGTAGTCAGCTTCAAATTCCCCCATTATCTGCTCTCCCCCTCACCGGCTCAAGGTCATCAAGTGTCCTGATCTCCATCCCCTCATGACTCTGTTGTCACCAGCGTCCTGATAAGCATCGCTCCCGTGCATATCACTGTGGAGAACTGAGGAGTATCACAGAGATAAGAGGATGATTTACACAGGAACATGTGACGGGGTGAGGGGTGGGGGTGTGAGGACTGAGCTCAGGGCTCCTGCTGAGACAGCAGATGGTGACTGGACGTCTATCTCCGCGCTCAGCTCAAGTTCAGTCCATCCATCTTAGACGGCTTTAAACAAAAGGCTCACCAAGTTTCCAAAACTTACATTTCCCCTTCGTTACCTTAAAAATGGCCCTATTGTTTAGAATAGGTAGGATTAGAACAGGAACTATATACACTATCATTCAAGAGTTTGGGTTCAGGAAGATTTTTATGTTAAGTCTCTTATGCTCACCAAGGTGGTATTGATTTGATCCAAAATACAGTAAAAACAGTTATATGTTATTACAAATTGAATTAAATGTTTTCTATGTGAATGTATTGTAAAATATATTTTATTTCTGTCCTCAAAGCTAAATTTTCAGCATGATTTCTCCAGTCATGGGGGTCACATGATCCTTCAGAAATCATTCTAATATGATCATTTGATGTTCAAGAAACATTAAGCAACAGTTGTGCTACTTCATAAAAAATAAATACATGAATTTCTTTCAAAAACTCAGAACAGTAGTGTACATAAATATTAAAATAAACATTTAACAAAGGTTAATATTGTTCTAAAATTACAAAACACAAAATGTTACCTGCAAATACTTCATTTTACATATTCAGAAAGTATGAAATCTGCTGTATCAGTTATTCAAATGTTACAGCGTTCACAAAACACATTATAAGTGCACCTCACAAAGTGCATTTGATAGTTCGCATGAAAATGATAATATCATAATTCATCTATCTAAAAATTATTTCATACTTGTTATTCACTGAAATCCTTGCCCTCAGCCATAGCTCTCAAGTTGTCATTGTGTCACATGACAGCCAATTCAATGACAGAAATTGTATAATTTTAAGGGGAAAATAAGTTGATTTTAAATTTCGTGGCATCAGCACATGTCAAAAAAGTTGGGACAAGGCCATGTTCACCACTGTGTGGCATCCCTTCTTCTTTTTATAACAGTCTGCAAACGTCTGGGGACTGAGGAGACAAGCTGCTCAAGTTTAGGAATAGAAATGCTGTCCCATTCTTGTCTAATTCAGGATTCTAGTTGCTCAGCTGTCTTAGGTCTTCTTTGTCGCATCTTCCTCTTTATGATGCACCAAATGTTTTCTATGGGTAAAAGATCTGGACTGCAGACTGGCCATTTCAGTGCCCGGATCCTTCTTTTGCGCAGCCATGATGCTGTAACTGATGCAGTATGTGGTCTGGCATTGTCATGGTGGAAAACGCAAGGTCTTCCCTGAAAGAGACGACGTCTGGATGGGAGCAAATGTTGTTCTAGAACTTGGATATACCTTTCAGCATTGATGGTGCCTTTTCAGATGTGTAAGCTGCCCATGCCACACACACACTCATGCAACCCCATACCATCAGAGATGACGCTTCTGAACTGAGCGCTGAGAACAGCTTGGGTTGTCCTTGTCTTCTTTAGTCCGGACAACATGGCGTCCCAGTTTTCCAAAAAGAACTTCAAATTTGGATTCGTCTGACCGGAGAACAGTTTTCCACTTTGCCACAGTCCATTTTAAACGAGCCTTGGCCCAGAGAAAACACCTGCGCTTCTGGATCATGTTTAGAAATGGTTTCTTTTTTGACCTATAGAGTTTTAGCCGGCAACGGCAAATGGCATGGTGGATTGTGTTCTCCGACAATGTTTTCTGGAAGTATTCCTGAGCCCATGTTGTGATCTCCATTACAGTATCATTCCTGTATGTGATGCAGTGCCGTCTAAGGGCCTGAAGATCACGGGCATCCAGTCTGGTTTGCCGGCCTTGACCCTTACGCACAGAGATTGTTCCAGATTCTCTGAATCTTTGAATGATATTATGCACTGTAGATGATGATAACTTTTTCTTTGAGAAACTCCGTTCTGATATTGCTTCACTATTTTTCGCCGCAGCATTGGGGGAATTGGTGATCCTCTGCCCATCTTGTCTTCTGAGAGACACCGCCAGTCTGAGAGGCTCTTTTTATACCCAGTCATGTTGCCAATTGACCTAATAAGTTGCAAATTGGTCCTCTGGCTGTTCCTTGTATGTACATTTAACTTTTCCAGCCTTTTATTGCTACCTGTCCAAAAAAGGTTTGGAATGATAAGCTCTCATGAAATCCAAAATAAGCCAATATTTGGGATGTAATTTCAAAATGTCTCACTTTCAATGTGGTATGTTATCTATTTTCTGTTGTGAATAAAATATAAGTTTCTAAGATTTGTAACTTATTGCATTCCTTTTGTATTCACAACTTGTACAGTGTCCCAATCTTTTTTGAATCGGGTTTGTATCTTAACTTCATGTTCTCTGAACTACCTATTGTGCCATGACCTCTGGTCCATTAATAAATATCAGAACACAGGAATTTCCTGTAATTATCTGGTAGCACATAGATATTAGAATCTGTCCTGTTCAACAAGCTTATGTACACTAGCTAAAATTGGCTTGTCAACTCAAAAGTTTCAATATTCCCTCACCTCTGACCTTAGTGACCTATAAACTTTGGCCCTTATATAGCACTTTTCCAGCAAGAGAGCACAGGATGAGAGGGCCAGATCACAGGTGGATCCTGGATGTGCACACATGTGTGCACTAGATACCATGCCTCTCTCTCTCACACACACACAAGCTCACTCACTCACTCACTCACACACTCACTCACTCAGAGCAGTGAATACTGTATGTGTGAATAGGGTAGGTCTGATTGTAGCCAGGAGCACAGACTGATGACAGGGGGGCAAGGGGGCCACAGGAAGTCCCAGCCTACACATCCTGTGTCCAGCCTCACAGTGAATCCAAGGCCACGGCCGCCAACACACACACACACACAGAGAGAGAGAGAGAGAGAGAGAGAGAGAGAGAGAGAGAGAGAGAGAGAGAGAGAGAGAGAGAGAGAGAGAGAGAGAGAGAGAGAGAGAGAGAGAGAGAGAGAGAGAGAGAGAGAGAGAGAGATTATTAACTGTTACACAATACAAAACACTTAAAAGAGCCAGGGCTTGTGCTACTATTTGAATATGAGGCTTTTGAACATAAATCAAGCATTCTGAGTTAGGTCACGTATTCAAGCTCCGCTATCAGCTGATTGGCAAAAATTCCAACCACGGCCACATCAGATGATCCTATTCTTATGGACAAAATTTGCAACTCTCAAACAGGGCGCCATACTTCAGCACAGCTTAAGTTCAATCCGCCTGCTTGGCTGCTTCCTCTGCACGCTGCTTTGGAGCCCACCTCCTCCCCAGCTCCTCCTTAAACTGTGTTTAACTTAATCCGTGTCATTCTGTTGTCATTGTTACATGCTCTGGCCTCAATGAAGGGATTTACACTGCTCCCCAGTTTTTTTTTTGTTGTTTTTTTAAGGGAGGTTGTCCACAGGTGCTGCTGCTTTTCCCTCCCTGCGTCCCATTTCGCATACTATCCATCCTAAATAGTATTTGAAAATAGAATTAGTTTGTCTCAAATCGTAGTATGCTGAAAAGAGTATTACAAAGATACCCGGATGGTTTATTATTTTCCGGTCGAATTCGAAGTATGGATCGATGGGCACTCTAACGGCTGATATTACCCACAACCCATTGCGAGATGGACGAGGATTCGATTAGAACTACAAACGCAGAAAAAATGTGTTAAAAAAACTACAAACATGATGGGTGTGCGAGTCCGACGGTTAAGTAGAGTGGTTTAGATAAAGGGGTTTGAGTGACCAACTATCAGTATTTAACCTGACAAAAATATATTTATTCAGTGTTGTCCACATTATATTTCACCTGCAGCAGCACTGAGCACTTTTATAATGACACGTTTGGCCATTAACTTTTAAAAGCATCATTATATTTAAACTACAAACACATGAGGAGAGTCTCTGCATTAAAGACACACACACGGCAGATCAACGAGCGGCTACATTTCTCTCCGATACGGCAGGAGATTAAACTGAATGTGGAGGATTTGAACTGACGAATCTGACGATGATTGACAGGGCAGGTGATGGGATGCTCGTAACTAAGCGACAGAGTCCGTTAAAGATGGCGAAGTAGGCTAGTATGTCCCGAAGCTTGCATACTTTTTCTGCTACACACTTAAAAGTATATACCTTTTGTTCACAAAAAGAGTACATACTTTTAAGACGAAGTATAAGTAGGCGAATTGGGACTCAGCACCTGTCTTTTCTTTTATGTAGCTCATGAAATGATGGGGAATTTAGAACAGAGCCATGAACGGAGCACATTACAGTCATGTCTCCTGTCTCCTCTCTGCTGTACACGGTGCGATTTTTGCTGTCGTACGAACGAATCGCAGACTATTTTTTTTCTCTCGGGAGAAATTGCGTAGACATCGTGGATGCTCGTATGGTCATGGCTCGCAGCGTGTGAGAGGTTATGCGAAACAAGCTGAGCATGTTAGGAGCACCTCCGGACCTTATGATAATTTTTAAGCATGTTTAAAAAATTCAGGGAGCCTGTCCGATTTTCACCAGCGCATGGCTGTCCCCTATTGCCAAATCATGCACAATCACGTCACATATGCTTTTTATTAGTATTATTAGGCTATAGCTCAGTGGCTGCAACCATAGGCGTAATTTGCAGGTGGGATGGGTGGGACATGTCCCCACCACTTTTTTTAAAACATCTTGCTTCACGGATGAACCTAACTAATACAAACACAACATATCTGGTTAACTAGAAGAGCATCATTGCATTCGTTTGTTAAATAATAGATGATCTGGCGCTCGTTGCCGCTGTTATCAGTGTGCAGATTTCTCTCGCGGCTCATGTAGTCTTCACACAGACGAGCGCTTTAATCTAACGCTTAACGCCGTTGCAGAGACTTTCTATTTGTTCCGGTCAGATCACGAAACAAAATGCAGAAAAACTGTCCCTGCTCTTGATGTACTGATGATATTCGGTTTTGATGAGAGAAAAAATAGGCTACGAGGGCAGATTAGAAACGAGAACTTCTAACAAGTTTAACAGACTAGACCAGGGATTATAAGCAAAGTGTGCAAATCTATATGCCTTTGTAATTTTGTGTTGTTTGTTTTTTGTATCATTTTGTCATTTAGTTTTGGGCTGGTTTATCTTTATGAAATGTAGCTGATAATATCAAAGCAATATTTAGTACTATTTTGTGTTTTGTTTAGTGTTTCATTTTGTTTTGTTTCATTTCTGGCTAGTTTGTCTTTTTTGGATTGTAGTTGGCTTATTTGTCTTTTTAAAACAAAAAATAAAGATAACTTAATCCTGTAGATTAAAGTACTTTCTGGTTTCTGGTGATAAATTTCATCATATTTGCATTACTACATAATTATTCTTTCATTACACTGGTTATACATTCATACAGCTCCAGCTGGTTCAGCTCCAACATGTTTGTGAATGCGGAAGCTAATTAAAACCTTGTCTTCTTTAATGAATCGGCATTGGAAAACAGATTTTGCATTTTAAACAGCTGGTTAAACATCGGTTATTAAATGCTTCTCTCTCCCCTTTACTTAAGCAGATCTGAGTTCCACTCTTTAGGACTCTTTCTGCTGCCTAAAGCATCTGTGTACTCCCAGCTAACAAAAAAAAGAGAGAGAGAGAGAGTGAGAGGAGGTTTTCTGTGAGCGGGTCTGCTGAGGACAAAATTATTTATGAGCAGTGGCCAGTCCAGAGCTTGTGCTGAGGGCTTTCTGAAAGGGATGTAAATGCTCTGAAAATAGAATGACATACAAAGTTTTGCTCTTTGTGTACATGTTGTGACGTATATTGAGGATATATTTTAGGCTGACAAGCCAGACCCACATCAAGATGTTTGGTCTGGAAACTCACCATAGACAGCTCAATCTGAGGGGCGGATAAACGGTTGTCTTTCAAACTCCCTCTGAAGGGGAGCTCGTTGACAGATTAAACATTCGCCGTATCCGCTCGGCTAAACTCCAAACACATCTTCCCTTTTTAAGAATGACTTCAGTGCCGTTCTTTGTTCTTTTCTCAGAGAAAAGCTTAACTCCAAGTCTTCCAGAATCGTGGTCAAAGCTGATTTAAAAGGCCGCCGCCGTTCGCCAGTTTCTGTGTTTACTAGAAGCACGCAAACGCAACTCGGCCGTCATCATTATGGCCCCGCCCGCCGACTCTATACACGATGTGATTGGCCCGACCAGAGTTTGGCGTTTACAGCTCAGTTACTAGACGATACTCGCGGCAAATTAGATTTGCTGCCGCTACGGTGCGTCTAGATTGCTAGGCTATCTGTCTGTACAAATAAGCATAATTCCAGATAAGTTTTATGCTTCTCAATTAAATGCATCTCACTTTAAGGATCTTTCAATAAAAAAAAATGTTGTTGTTTCTTTATCACGTTGCTCTTGCTGTGAACAGGCCTTCACTCCCGGCGTAACCGTCGGCCTCCCGTGAGCTGTAGTGTGTGAACGCGAACGTTTTGAGCTGTCAGCAGCACAAACAGGCTGTACAAGCAGGGACAAGAGCAGGATGATGGAGTGAAGGGGTGAAGGAGGAGTACGGGGAAGAAACGGCTGTACTGACGACTGCCGC
Source organism: Pseudorasbora parva (assembly GCF_024679245.1). Lineage (NCBI taxonomy): Eukaryota > Metazoa > Chordata > Actinopteri > Cypriniformes > Gobionidae > Pseudorasbora > Pseudorasbora parva. The sequence goes on along the minus strand of NC_090177.1, from coordinate 41,055,153 downwards.
ACGTTTGGGGGAGGTGATTCATGAGAGAGGAGCTGATGAAGGGAAGGGAGCATAAACAGAAGCTCAGTTCAGTGTGCTGGAACTTGTAGTATCTCAGCACGTTTGGCTTTTGTCACATTCTTCATTAACTTCATTAACAGATGAGCAGCGGTGATTAGGAGCAGTTTCCCGCTGATTCAGCTCCTGCACGCACACACACACACACACACACACCTCGCTGCTCATGTCACACATGGGGGCTGTTGAGCCAGATGACACACTGTATCACATAACCGCATGAGTGAATACACACACACACACACACACACACAAAGAGCAGCACTGAAATGTTTGCACATGGTTTGCAGAACAAATCTTGGCTTTGTCTGTATTGATTAACTTGGTTAATACACACTTAATTAGTCTCTTCAAACGGAACTGTTCCTAGATTACTGAAGCCGTGGCCATTACAGATGACCTTTGACCTGTGGAGAGTTTGTATTTTTGTGAGTGAGTTTGAGAGAGAGTTGATTTTGTTATATAATCCCACTTTCAACTCCCAAAACCTGAGCTCAGTGGCATATAGACATGATAGTGCTCTTCATTCTTGATTATTTTAACTAAATTTCACTTTGTGGAACTGATTGGGATTAGTCTTCCCACAGTCCTGGACAACCTGAAAATACCATGGATTTTCCAGAGAAAAAAAATTAAATAATAATTAACATGATTTCAAAAAGTCTAATAATAGGGCAAATCTTTGTAAAATTCTGCATCATTACTCCAGTCTTCAGTGTCACATGATCCTTCACAAATAATTATAATAACCATGAAAATAGCTTCATATTTTTTCCAGAAACCATGATATATTTTCTTTTTAGAATTATTGGATGAATAGAAAGTTCAAATTAACAGCTTTTATTTTCAAGTTTTTAATGTCTTTATCAATGTTTGATCAATTTAACGCATTCTTGCTTAATAAAAAGTATTAATTTCTTTAAAGGAACTGTGTGTAAAAATGTATTTTAATTAATCATAAAATGGCCCTGATATGTCACTAGACATTAAGAAATCATGTTAATTTCAAACACGTATCAATTCTAGGACGTGGGAGCCCGGTGAAGCTGGTGGGATGACGGCCATGGTGGAGACGAGAGAGTATGGAGCCGAAGCAGAACCGATGGGTCAGAGAGCCGAGGTACAGCCCGGGGGTGCGTTCACACTTGTCATGTTTGGTTGGATTAAAACGAACCCTGGTGCGGTTGCTCGGTTAGTGCGGTTCATTTGAACATATGTGAACGCTGCCATCCGAACCCTGGTGCGCACCAAACAAGCGGGCCGAGACCGCTAAAAAGATGAGTCCCGGTCCGCTTCCAAACAAACTCTGGTGCGGTTCGATTGATATATGAACGCAACACGGACCAAAGACATGTAAATGGACCAAAAACCGGACGTAATGTCACAAGATGCCACGCATAATGCAGCTGATTTGACGACGCGGAAAGATCGGTGTATCCAAAATGAGTAACGTCAACGTTAGAGGGCAAACGTGGAGCAACGAGGAAGTGCCTCATCAATATTTGGACCAACGAGCATGTTTAGAAAATGCTAGAAAAAACACACAAAAAGCACACCTGGTTCTTCTCATCAAAGGACCCGTGTTGCCCATTATTATCCGGTACAGACGACAGAACGGCCGTCTCTTTTGCAGCAGATCTTCGTTTCTGTAACGGAGGAAATCCTGCTGCTGTTTTGAATGTTTTGAACATTTTATGAGCTCTTCATGAGTTCTCAGCCGGTAAAAATAATGCCACACGCATAAAATGGCCGCGTGTAATCCGCACACAGCGTTGTTTTAAATGTTCGGTAAGCGAGCTCCTACGTCAAATAAGCCAACCAATCAGGTTGTGAGCGTCTCCCTAAGCCTTTGGTTCGGTAACGTTAGGTTCGCTGTTAAAAATGCCAGTGTGAACGCTAAGCGGACCAGGACTATATGTTTTGTTTTTTGGTCCAGACCAAACGAACCAAACTACAAGTGTGAACGCACCATTAGAAGAATCAGACTTCTATCAGGCGGTATGTATTTGGAACCCATAAAAGGTTCTAATAGACCCGTTTTAAGTGCCAAAAGGGTTCTTTCTTGTCATTATAGAACCTTTTTAGCATAAATGGTTCTTTGGAGTTGAGTAAAGAACCCTATGGTTCTGTATAGAACCCCAATGAAGCCTTTTCTAAGAGTGTGTCGAGTATCCTCGAATCGAGCCCAAGCTGGGACTGTAAAGCTGGATGGAGCCAACTGACGATACTCGGACTGACAGGATCCAGCGGCGGCAGGGCTATGGAGCTGGCTTGGCTTTGGCAGAGGAGGAAGAAAGGAACTCTGGGGACACAGGAAGCTCTAAGCTTGGCAAGACCAACAGGTCAGAAGAAAAAAAAGCACCTGGTCAGGTGCATTCTGGGCTCAGGCCCCGGGGTGGAGTATGGCTCCGAAGATTCTTCTGGCTCGTTGTCCACAACAGGCTCTGGCATCATGTCTGTGGTGGGCAGATATTTATATTAAAACCTGTCTGCCCTTATTCATTTGTTCACTTATAAAAGAAAAGAAAAAAAACAGCACATCTATCTTCTCCTCAACAGTGATGTTAGGAATCATTCATATCTGCAGCACAAATTGTGCACAGCAAGTGCAGGGTTAAGGGTTTGTTCATATCACTAACTCTATACTGTATGAGCGATAAGACTAGCTTGGCAAACACCACAATTACTTGGCAATTTAATTCATGAAATCCTTTTTTATTAAATTGAATGCACATTTTCTGACATCTAGCCTGTGGTATGTGTCTGGCAGGTTCACTTTAAAGCAGGTTCTCTGCTGTTTTGGGCCGATCCGTCAGAGCTTCAGACTTTGATGTGTGCGTTACACTGCTCTCATTATTGCTGCAGTCTAATGGGGACAACCAAAATAAAGGTATTAAATATGTATAAAACACAAGGTGTCTTCTGGGCATCACTGTCTCTCTCCTGCCCATGTTTTGTTTTTGTTGTGTTGTTCCCAGACACATCTAGAAATTGATGGCCTGTCAGCTGCAGGTGAAGAAGGGTCCTGTATCCAGACGCAGATTGGTGCGTTCAACCATAAATTAGTGCATATGGCACCCTCATCATATAATAAAGTTCTCGTAAACAAAAATCATCTTTTAGTTTGCATTTTCTTCCAGACAACACACACACACACACACACACACACACACACACACACACACACACAACACATACCAATGGCTTTTTTGTCACATTTCTCTACTCTGTTACTCGCCCGTTTACAGCAATGTCTGCCGTCCCACTAAACTACATGCAAATGCAAATTTCCCTCTGTTCTGACAAATTAATTTTACCTTGTTCATCCCCCCTCTCTTTCTCACTCCTTCTCAATCATTCTCTTGGGCTGAAGAGGAGCAGGACTTGACCATCTGGAGCTGTCGGAATGATATTGTTTAATTTGTTACATGATTAAGTGGTTGTTTCTCAGAGAGCACGAGGTCTTCCCAACAAAATAAAGACAAAAAATGAGCAATTACAAAAAAAAATGAGCAATTACAAAAAAATGAGCATCTAAAGTAAAAGAAAAACTGCTTAAGCAGAAGATGCTTTGGTGTCTTTTGACACTTAAACTCATTTACACTTTCTCTCATTTGTTGGCGTGGCATCAGTCATAATGACATGTCTTATAACTACATGAGGTGAGAGTTTATGATTTGCTGAACTCCTGGCACCCATGAATCAAAAGCAATTAACACAAAAATGAAAAATGAAGCTATAACTTTCCTTTCGAAGTTACTTTATAATCTAGGAATGTTTTAAAAAATATTTTTTTTATTATATAGGCAATGATTTTGTATTTATGTATTTAAAATTTAAATTAATTCATTTGTGTCTGGACCACTCAACAATAAAGATTTGTCAAAGTGGAAGATATTCTGGAGATTGTAGACTGAAATTAAACTATAATATTAGAAAATATTTTGTTTTGTGTTGCGTAATATCATTCCAGACTGCCAAATGTTCAAATGTTCATTAATTTATATTAATTCCATTAATTTGTATTAATATAAAAAGAGTGTTTTTATACATAATTGTGTGTGTGTGTGTGTGTGTGTGTGTGTGTGTGTGTGTGTGTGTGTGTGTGTGTGTGTGTGTGTGTGTGTGTGTGTGTGTGTGTGTGTGTGTGTGTGTGTGTGTGTGTGTGTGTGTGTGTGTGTGTGTGTGTGTGTGTTAAGATGATTGTAAAGACATTTTTAATTTAAAAAATATATATATTTATCAAAGAATCCTGAAATATGGATCATGGTTTTCATAAAAATATGAAGCAGCATGACTGTTTTAATACTTATAATAATCATAGATGTTTCTTCAAATAGTCAGAATGATTTGTGAAGGATTATGTGACACTAAAGACTGGAGTAAGGATGCTGAAAACTCAGCTTTGATCACAGGAATAAAATGTAAAAATTGTAATAATATTTGACAATATTACTGTTTTTACTATATTTTGGGAATAAATTCAGTCTTTGTGAGCACAAGAATACATTCAAAAACTCAAAAAAATCATACTCTTGAATAGTTGTATAACAATAATTACTCATTAAAACCTGGTGATAAATACACTGAGATTCTGATCCTATAGATTAAAAATAATGAATAAGTGTTAATGAAATCCATGTATTGAATTAATCTAACCTGAGTGCTTCAGAAGCGCAGGCTTGCATAGAAGAGAAACTATTTATCTCTGTATGTGTATCCATCTTCATGAATGACAGGCTGTGCTAAACACAGAACATAATTTGTACTTTTAATAGCACTGCCTTCTATTTCTCTGACGTGCCTTAATCAATAACCAGAGCTGTCCCTGGCTACGCTTGGCGACTGTTTTTATTAATTTTAAACAAGCTCACTAACTAGGTGTCTGATATGGAGATGCATCTCACACTAGATAATAGGCAGGCTGGATTGATAGGTTCATTCTGAAGCCTGTCTCTCTCACCTTTTCCTCTCCCTCTCTCTCCATCTGTCATCACATGATTTAAGACAGAGCAAGACACGTTCTGTCATTCTGTCCTGAGCATGTGCAGCTAGTAAAGATGCAGATGCAGAAGTACAGATGCAAATAAACAAGGTAATAAATAAAAAAACATTTTTCAGTATAATTGTCTGAGAAACTGATCTGTAACACAGGTTAGGGATCCAAATGCAGCTTTTATTGGGGAAATCCTGAATTTTAATTCTGGTCAAAACACAGGGTAAACAAAAAAAACTATATTCAGGAAACCAGGAGAATGCTCAGAATTGCAGTCTGATACTAGACAAGACTTTGTAATGAATGACTGAGATAACCAGGCGTATAGGCTGAGGTAATGAGCTAAATGAGACATCAGCAATGTGTCCACCAAACTAGAAGCCAGTCTCAAAAGCATAGGGATCACCTTGGTAGCTTTAGGAACAGTTTTCATGATGGCTGAAGACTCTTGCATGGCTGCCATGGTGTGGAGAGGCTATGGCGTGGCAGCCATGATGTAAAGAGGCTCTGACGTGGCGGCCATGATGTGGAGAAGCTCTGGCGTGGCAGCCATGATGTGTAGAGGTTTTGGCGTGGCGGCCATGATGTGGAGAGGCTCTGGTGTGGCGGCCATGATGTGGAGAGGCTCTGGGGTGGCGGCCATGATGTGGATAGGCTCTGGGGTGGTGGCCATGATGTTAGAGGCTCTGGTGGGGCGGCCATGATGTGGAGAGGCTTTGGTGTGGCACCCATGATGTGGAGAGGCTCTGGCGTGGCGGCCATGATGTGGAGAGGCTATGGCCTGGCAGCCATGATGTAAAGAGGCTCTGGTGTGGCAGCCATGATGTGGAGAGGCTTGGGCGTGTCACCCATGATGTGGAGAGGCTCTGGCATGGCAGCCAATCGTGATTGTAAAAGCGCTATATAAATAAAGTTGATTGATTGATTGATTGATTGATTGATTGATTGATTGAGAGACTCTGGTGTGAAGGCCATGATGTGGAGAGGCTCTGATGCTGCGGACAGGATGTGGAGAGGCTCTGGTGTGGAAGCCATGATGTGGAGAGGCTCTGGTTTGGCAGCCATGACGTAAAGAGGCTCTGGTGTGGCAGCCATGATGTGGAGAGGCTCTGGCACTGTGGACATGATGTAAAGAGGCTCTGGTGTGGCAGCCATGATGTAAAGAGGCTCTGGCACTGCTGCCATGATGTGGAGAGGCTCTGGTGTGGCAGCCATGATGTAAAGAAGCTCTGGTGTGGCAGTCATGATGTGGAGAGGCGCTGGCGAGGCAGCCATGATGTGGAGAGGCTCTGGTGTGGAAGCCTTGATGTAGAAAGGTTCTGGCGTGGCAGCCATGATGTGAAGAGGCTCTGGGGTGACAGTCATGATGTGGAGAGGCTCTGGGGTGGCTGCCATGATGTGTAGAGGCTATGGCGTGGCGGCCATGATGTAAAGAGGCTCTGGCATGGCAGCCATGATGTGGAGAGGCTCTGGCATGGTGGCCATGATGTGGAGAGGCCCTGGCGTAGCAGTCATGATGTGGAGAGGCTCTGGTTTGGTGGCCATGATGTGGAGAGGCTCTGGCGTGGCAGCCATGATGTGTAGAGGCTATGGCGTGGCGGCCATGATGTAAAGAGGCTCTGCCGTGGCAGCCTTGATGTGGAGAGGCTCTGGCGTGGCAGCCATGATGTGGAGAGGCTCTGGCGTGGTGGCCATGATGTGGAGAGGCTCTGGCATGACAGCCATGATGTGGAGAGGCTCTGGCGTGGCAGCCATGATGTGTAGAGGCTATGGTGTGGTGGCCATTATGTGGAGAGGCCCTGGCACCGCGGCCATGATGTAAAGAGGCTCTGGCCTGGCAGCCATGATCTGGAGAGGCTCTGGTGTGGCAGCCATGATAGAAAGACGCTCTGGCATGGCAGCCATGATGTAAAGAGGCTCTGGCGAGGCAGCCATGATGTAAAGAGGCTCTGGTGTGGCAGCCTTGATGTATACAGGCTATGGTGTGGCAGCCATGACGTGAAGAGGCTCTGCTGTGGCAGCTATGATGTAAAGAGGCTCTGGCATGCCAGCCATGATGTAAAGAGGCTCTGGTGTGGCAGTCATAATGTGAAGAGGCTCTGGTGTGGCGGCCATGATGTAAAGAGGCTCTGCTGTGGCAGCCATGATCTGAAAAGGCTCTGGCATGTAAAGAGGCTAAAGATGTAAAGAGGCTCTGGCGTGGCGGCCATGATGTGAAGAGGCTCTGGCATGGCAGCCATGATGTGAAGAGGCGCTGGTATGTAAAGAGGCTAAGATGTAAAGAGGCTCTGGCGTGGCGGCCATGATGTGAAGAGGCTCTGGCATGGCAGCCATGATGTGAAGAGGCGCTGGTGTGGCAGCCATGACGTGAAAAGGCTCTGCTGTGGCAGCTAGGATGTAAAGAGGCTCTGGCATGCCAGCCATGATGTAAAGAGGCTCTGGTGTGACAGCCATAATGTGAAGAGGCTCTGGTGTGGCGGCCATAATGTAAAGAGGCTCTGCTGTGGTAGCCATGATGTGAAGAGGCTCTGGCATGGCGGCTAAGATGTAAAGAGGCTCTGGCGTGGCAGCCATGATGTGGAGAGGCTCTGGCGTGGCAGCCAGGATGTAAAGAGGCTCTGGTGTGGTGGCCATGATGTGGAGAGGCTCTTGTGTGGCGGCCATGATGTGGAGAGGCTCTGGCACTGCGGACATGATGTGGAGAGGCTCTGGCATGGCAGCCATGATGTGGAGAGGCGCTAGCATAACGGCCGTGACATAAAGAGCCTCTGGTGTGGCAGCCATGATGTGGAGAGACCCTGGAGTTGCAGCCATGATGTGGAGAGGCTCTGGCGTGGCAGCCATCAGGTGGAGAGGCTCTGGCGTCGCGGCCATGATGTAAAGAGGCTCTGCCGTGGCAGCCTTGATGTGGAGAGGCTCTGGCGTGGCAGCCATGATGTGGAGAGGCTCTGGCGTGGTGGCCATGATGTGGAGAGGCTCTGGCATGACAGCCATGATGTGGAGAGGCTCTGGCGTGGCAGCCATGATGTGTAGAGGCTATGGTGTGGTGGCCATTATGTGGAGAGGCCCTGGCACCGCGGCCATGATGTAAAGAGGCTCTGGCCTGGCAGCCATGATGTGAAGAGGCTCTGGTGTGGCAGCCATGATAGAAAGACGCTCTGGCATGGCAGCCATGATGTAAAGAGGCTCTGGCAAGGCAGCCATGATGTAAAGAGGCTCTGGTGTGGCAGCCTTGATGTATACAGGCTATGGTGTGGCAGCCATGATGTGAAGAGGCTCTGGCATGGCAGCCATGACGTGAAGAGGCGCTGGTGTGGCAGCCATGACGTGAAGAGGCTCTGCTGTGGCAGCTATGATGTAAAGAGGCTCTGGCATGGCAGCCATGACGTGAAGAGGCGCTGGTGTGGCAGCCATGACGTGAAGAGGCTCTGCTGTGGCAGCTATGATGTAAAGAGGCTCTGGCATGCCAGCCATGATGTAAAGAGGCTCTGGTGTGGCAGCCATAATGTGAAGAGGCTCTGGTGTGGCGGCCATGATGTAAAGAGGCTCTGCTGTGGCAGCCATCATCTGAAAAGGCTCTGGCATGTAAAGAGGCTAAAGATATAAAGAGGCTCTGGAGTGGCGGCCATGATGTGAAGAGGCTCTGGCATGGCAGCCATGATGTGAAGAGGCGCTGGTATGTAAAGAGGCTAAGATGTAAAGAGGCTCTGGCGTGGCGGCCATGATGTGAAGAGGCTCTGGCATGGCAGCCATGATGTGAAGAGGCGCTGGTGTGGCAGCCATGACGTGAAGAGGCTCTGCTGTGGCAGCTATGATGTAAAGAGGCTCTGGCTTGCCAGCCATGATGTAAAGAGGCTCTGGTGTGACAGCCATAATGTGAAGAGGCTCTGGTGTGGCGGCCATGATGTAAAGAGGCTCTGCTGTGGTAGCCATGATGTGAAGAGGCTCTGGCATGGCGGCTAAGATGTAAAGAGGCTCTGGCGTGGCAGCCATGATGTGGAGAGGCTCTGGCGTGGCAGCTAGGATGTAAAGAGGCTCTGGTGTGGCGGCCATGATGTGGAGAGGCTCTTGTGTGGCGGCCATGATGTGGAGAGGCTCTGGCACTGCGGACATGATGTGGAGAGGCTCTGGCATGGCAGCCATGATGTGGAGAGGCGCTAGCATAGCGGCCGTGACATAAAGAGCCTCTGGTGTGGCAGCCATGATGTGGAGAGACCCTGGAGTTGCAGCCATGATGTGGAGAGGCTCTGGCGTGGCAGCCATTAGGTGGAGAGGCTCTGGCGTGGCAGCCATGATGTGGAGAGGCACTGGCATGGCGGCCATGATGTAAAGAGGCTCTGGTGTGGCAGCCATGATGTGGAGAGGCTCTGGTGTGGCAGCCATGATGTAGAGAGGCTCTGGCGTGGCGGCCATGATGTGGAGAGGCTCTGGCGTGGCAGCCATGATGTGGAGAGGCTCTGGTGTGCCGGCCATGATGTGGAGAGGCTCTGGCGTGGCAGCCATGATGTGGAGAGGCTCTGGCGTGGCAGCCATGATGTGGAGAGGCTCTGGCGTGGCAGTCATGATGTGGAGAGGCTCTGGCGTGGCAGTCATGATGTGGAGAGGCTCTGGCGTGGCAGTCATGATGTGGAGAGGCTCTGGCATGGCGGCCATGATGTAAAGAGGCTCTGGCATGCCATCCATGATGTAAAGAGGCTCTGGTGTGGCAGTCATGATGTGGAGAGGCTCTGGTGTGCCGGCCATGATGTGGAGAGGCTCTGGCGTGGCAGCCATAATGTGAAGAGGCTCTAGCATGGCAGCCATAATGTGAAGAGGCTCTGGCGTGGCAGCCATTATTTGGATAGGCTCTGGCGTGGCAGCCATGATCTAAAAGAGGCTCTGCTGTGGTAGCCATGATGTAAAAGAGGCTCTGCCGTGGCAGCCTTGATGTGGAGAGGCTCTGGTGTGGCAGCCATGATGTGGAGAGGCTCTGGTGTGGCGGCCATGATGTAAAGAGGCTCTGGTGTGGCAGCCATAATGTGAAGAGGCTCTGGCATGGCAGCCAAGATGTAAAGAGGGTCTGGTGTGGCAGCCATAATGTAAAGAGGCTCTGGTGTGGCGGCCATGATGTAAAGAGGCTCTGCTGTGGCAGCCATGATATAACGAGACTCTGGCGTGCCAGCCATGATGTAAAGAGGCTCATGCGTGGCAGCCATGATGTGAAGAGGCTCTGGCATGGCGGCCATGATGTAAAGAGGCTCTGCTGTGGCAGTCATGATGTGGAGAGGCTCTGCTGTGGCAGCCATGATGTGAAGAGGCTCTGGCATGGCGGCTATGATGTAAAGAGGCTCTGGCGTGGCAGCCAGGATGTAAAGAGGTTCTAGCTTGGCGGCCATGATGTAAAGAGGCTCTGGTGTGGCGGCCATGATGTAAAGAGGCTCTGCTGTGGCAGTCATGATGTGGAGAGGCTCTGGCGTGACAGCCATGATGTAAAGAGGTTCTAGCATGGCGGCCATGATGTAAAGAGGCTCTGGTGTGGCGGCCATGATGTAAAGAGGCTCTGCTGTGGCAGTCATGATGTGGAGAGGCTCTGGCGTGGCAGCCATGATGTAAAGAGGCTCTGGCATGGCGGCCATGATGTAAAGAGGCTCTGGCGTGGCAGCCATGATGTAAAGAGGCTCTGCTGTGGCAGCCATGATGTAAAGAGGCTCTGGCATGGAGGCTAAGATGTAAAGAGGCTCTGGTATGGCGGCCATGATGTAAAGAGGCTCTGCTGTGGCAGTCATGATGTGGAGAGGCTCTGGCGTGACAGCCATGATGTAAAGAGGTTCTAGCATTGCGGTCATGATGTAAAGAGGCTCTGGTGTGGCGGCCATGATGTAAAGAGGCTCTGCTGTGGCAGTCATGATGTGGAGAGGCTCTGGCGTGACAGCCATGATGTAAAGAGGTTCTAGCATGGCGGCCATGATGTAAAGAGGCTCTGGTGTGGCGGCCATGATGTAAAGAGGCTCTGCTGTGGCAGTCATGATGTAAAGAGGCTCTGGTGTGGCGGCCATGATGTAAAGAGGCTCTGCTGTGGCAGTCATGATGTGGAGAGGCTCTGGCGTGGCAGCCAAGATGTAAAGAGGGTCTGGTGTGGCAGCCATAATGTAAAGAGGCTCTGGTGTGGCGGCCATGATGTAAAGAGGCTCTGCTGTGGCAGCCATGATATAACGAGACTCTGGCGTGCCAGCCATGATGTAAAGAGGCTCATGCGTGGCAGCCATGATGTGAAGAGGCTCTGGCATGGCGGCCATGATGTAAAGAGGCTCTGCTGTGGCAGTCATGATGTGGAGAGGCTCTGGTGTGGCGGCCATGATGTAAAGAGGTTCTAGCATGGCGGCCATGATGTAAAGAGGCTCTGGTGTGGCGGCCATGATGTAAAGAGGCTCTGCTGTGGCAGTCATGATGTAAAGAGGCTCTGGTGTGGCGGCCATGATGTAAAGAGGCTCTGCTGTGGCAGTCATGATGTGGAGAGGCTCTGGCGTGGCAGCCAAGATGTAAAGAGGGTCTGGTGTGGCAGCCATAATGTAAAGAGGCTCTGGTGTGGCGGCCATGATGTAAAGAGGCTCTGCTGTGGCAGCCATGATATAACGAGACTCTGGCGTGCCAGCCATGATGTAAAGAGGCTCATGCGTGGCAGCCATGATGTGAAGAGGCTCTGGCATGGCGGCCATGATGTAAAGAGGCTCTGCTGTGGCAGTCATGATGTGGAGAGGCTCTGCTGTGGCAGCCATGATGTGAAGAGGCTCTGGCATGGCGGCCATGATGTAAAGAGGCTCTGGTGTGGCGGCCATGATGTAAAGAGGCTCTGCTGTGGCAGTCATGATGTAAAAAGGCTCTGGTGTGGCGGCCATGATGTAAAGAGGCTCTGTTATGGCAGTCATGATGTGGAGAGGCTCTGGCGTGACAGCCATGATGTAAAGAGGTTCTAGCATGGCGGCCATGATGTAAAGAGGCTCTGGTGTGGCGGCCATGATGTAAAGAGGCTCTGCTGTGGCAGTCATGATGTAAAGAGGCTCTGGTGTGGCGGCCATGATGTAAAGAGGCTCTGCTGTGGCAGTCATGATGTGGAGAGGCTCTGGCGTGGCAGCCATGATGTAAAGAGGCTCTGGTGTGGCGGCCATGATGTAAAGAGGCTCTGCTGTGTCAGCCATGATATAACGAGACTCTGGCATGCCAGCCATGATGTAAAGAGGCTCATGCGTGGCAGCCATGATGTGAAGAGGCTCTGGCATGGCGGCGATGATGTAAAGAGGCTCTGCTGTGGCAGTCATGATGTGGAGAGGCTCTGCTGTGGCAGCCATGATGTGAAGAGGCTCTGGCGTGGCAGCCAGGATGTAAAGAGGTTCTAGCGTGGCGGCCATGATGTAAAAAGGCTCTGGTGTGGCGGCCATGATGTAAAGAGGCTCTGGCGTGACAGCCATGATGTAAAGAGGTTCTAGCATGGCGGCCATGATGTAAAGAGGCTCTGGTGTGGCAGTCATGATGTGGAGAGGCTCTGGCGTGACAGCCATGATGTGGAGAGGCTCTGGTGTGGCGGCCATGATGTAAAGAGGCTCTGCTGTGGCAGTCATGATGTGGAGAGGCTCTGGCGTGGCAGCCATGATGTAAAGAGGCTCTGGCATGGCGGCCATGATGTAAAGAGGCTCTGGCGTGGCAGCCATGATGTAAAGAGGCTCTGCTGTGGCAGCCATGATGTAAAGAGGCTCTGGCATGGAGGCTAAGATGTAAAGAGGCTCTGGCGTGGCAGCCATGATGTGAAGAGGCTCTGGCATGGAGGCTAAGATGTAAAGAGGCTCTGGCGTTGTATCCATGATGTGGAGAGGCTCTGGCGTGGCAGCCATGATGTGGAGAGGCTCTGGCGTGGCAGCCATGATGTGGAGAGGCTCTTGTGTGGCAGCCATGATATGAAGAGTCTCTGGCGTGGCAGCCATGATGTGAAGAGGCTCTTGCTTGGGACAACCAGACTGGAAAGTTCTGAAGTCATTAGAATAGAAACCATTAGATCTGGATGTGCTGGAATCAGTGAATTAGTGGTGGGCCAAGCAAGCTTCATAAACATTGTGTTAAAACTGTCTTAAGAACTGGTCTGACCAACTAGCAGTTAGTTAGGGGTGATAAGTCTTACTTTTCAATAACAAATTTGACAAATCTAATTTATATAACTGACTTTTAAAAAAAATGAACAATCTTAAAGAGGACATTTTATGCCTCTCTTCACACACACACACACACACACACACACACACACACACACACACACACACACACACACACACACACACACACACACACATATATATATATATTTGTGAAGAGAGGCATAATATGTCCTTATAATATGAATTATAATATAATATTATAATTATAATATTCTTGATGTTATCTGATGAATCACCCACCTTTTCTGTTTGCCAATAGCACCAGATTGCTGAAGATGCCTATTAACCTCAGTTTCTGCCACAACAAAACTTTAAAAGAAAACAATGCATCCCTATGGAGCATTTCATACTGAACATAAACCTTGTCTGCAAGGAACAAAAAAAGCTACAGCAGCATCTAACAAAAAAACTTGCAGTGAACACAGGGCATGCATTTTTTCATTCTCTAGGGATCAAACTCATGATGTTGTCATTGTTAGACATTGCTAACAATGAGAATGACGATGACAATTTTTCAGATGTTTTCAGAGAATGACCGAAATTTACACCACATGGTGTGAAAAGTTGCAATAGCCGATTCAAAATGCTGTTAATGTCGAGGCTCCACTACTGGCATTGCTCTGTGTGAAGTTGAGAAAACTGTGATTTGTTCACTGTTGTGAGCTATTGTGGGTCGCAGTTGTCATCAGCTGACATAGTATCTATGACAACTTGATGACAGAGTGCAATGTGTAGATTCCCTCACAAAATCAAAAAGGGTGGTTACAAGATACCTGGCGGTATCACAACTTTGCAGAAGAGAAGAAGAGACAAGGGTTTGTCTGATCTCCATTTGTGTCCGTTCTGATGAGAAATGAGTTGACTCGCTTGTGCAATATTTCCTGGTCTTGCCCTGGTCTTTTATGAAGCAGTGTACCTTAAGGAGAACATTAACTTAATTATTAAGTTAGGCACTGCAACTTCCTCTTGTTAATGTGAAGTTTAGTCAATTGCTCTATCGCAAACAAGGCATTTGGAGTGCAAGCAATAGAAATGTCCTAACATTTTCAAATATCACAATAAATACTATTCCAGATTGAGTTGGAGTACTCCTTGCCTGGCCTCATGTGGCATATTAGAGGTCTGACGGCTTACTTATAGGCAAGCGATCTCTTCAACTGAGGGAAAGCAGTTTGCTGAGTATGAAAATTTGTAGATTGGGGAAGTATTTTCCCTGAGTTTCTCTGGCACCTTTCATGACAGCGATTACGCAATCTGTCTAATATGCAGAAATAACTAATTTACACTGAACCCATCCAACCCCTCCGCTGCCTCTGTTGTGTGAAGACTAATTACTGCATTTTAACAAAATTAGCAAGTCCTGAAATTCTGTACCATAACTAAATTAAGCTGAATTTTGGTTTGTCAAAAATGTCAAAGTCACAAATCACAAATGATTTTGTCTCAGATTTTGTCTCAATTCAGAGAATAATCACCTTTGTCTAAATAAAGCAGACGACTAGAACACGTACCCTGTGTAATTCTTCAAGGAATTGTATTTACTCATCTACTTTTCTTTTTTCCTTCCAAACCTAAATGACAATTTTCTTTATAAGGAGAGGTTTGGAAGAAGCTTCAGGCACCTCTTTTCCATTAAAATATACAGGGGTTGTCCAAACCTGCTCCTGGGAGGCCAAAGTCCTGAGTCTCAACACCCTTAAATTAAAAAATTAAGTTAATACAATGAACCTTTTTTGAGAATCGACAACCTATTCATATATTATTAAAAGATTTTGTAAGCATATTGGGTAATTGTGTGTGTTTTATTTGTGATGACGCAGTGAAACATGCCAAATTTTGCTATTTTCATGATTTATTAAAAATTTTATGTGGTTCAGATACAATAATATTTTGAGTTTCTATTTATTAAACCAATTTCCTTCATTGTATCAACTTTCAATAAACTCAAAATTTTAAGGCAACCAGGTAACTTACTTTTTTAAGTTAAATCAACAATATTTCACAATGAGACAGCGTTTTTGTCAAGTGGAAACTGAGCTTTTTCTGCATTGTAGTGTGGGTTTATATTGACTGTGAGCTGCATTGCTCAAAGAAATCTCTAACGCTAATTTTGGTCACGGTTTGTCATAAAAAACGAAGACAATTTGATAGCCGTCACAGGAGAAAGTCACAGCGCAGGGCTGTGCGGTAAATCTTCTGACACTGACAGAATTTCGTCTGATTGCAACAGTCATTAAAGGGATAGTTCACCCCAAAATGAAAATTATCCCGTATTTTACTCACCCTCAAGCCATCCTAGGTGTATATGACATTCTTCTATTTAACACGTTACAAAGTCAAATATCTAGCTTCCGGCGGACTGCCTTCCAACAATTTACGGAAATAGTGTAACCGCCACAACAATGATGTTGGACGTATACGTCCAACATCATTGTTGTGGCGGTTACACTATTTAGCGAAGCGCTAAAGCGCAAGTGCTTTGAACTGCGAGAGACATTACACTTGCTTCTTAAGTTAAATACGAAAGGCGGAAATTAATTAGTTTCTTCGATGCATCGCGATGCAGACGAGGATGATTCGGTATCGGTTCAGTAATAGACCATACCCCAATATGAGCGAGTCCAGCAACAGCACTGGTAAGATACAGTTTCTTTACTTTTAATGAAGATGAATGTATGTTGAGCACCCACGACTGTACTTTCGGTTTTATTTGCAGTAGTTTGTGCGTTGGCTTAATGAAGAGATACTTGTCTTTGGCGATGCATGCTGCTGTAGTGCTGTTATATATCGGGGAATCACATGACACATTGTCTATAGCACACTCTCACACGTAAAAAAAAAAAAAAAAAAAAAAATTCTTTGTTGGTATTTAGACTTTAGTTTTGCCTGTAAAGAGACCCAGACCACCTCCTAAAGTGGCTCCTATTGTCTCGTGCCCAGACTTGAGTTTTGATACATTCAAGGAGCGTGTTTTCTTTGAGCAGGTAAAATTAAAGGTTCAGTTCATATATCTGACTGACAAAATTGTATACATGAGGATGCAGTGAATCGTCAATGCATCGTGATATCGAAATTGAACCGAATCGATGACATGATAATCATAATCGAATCCTTAGTGTTAACCTGGCTTAAGTGCGGATGAGCAACCTTTAGAAAACACTGAAAATGCTGGTGTTGACAGAGGCATTTTCAGATACATCCAGATTAATGTAGATATAGCCTGGAAGTTTCTCTAGCTGTGTCTCATTTCAGAAGGCTGCGTCCTCTGGAGGTCGCATCTGAAGGCAGCATGCGTCATAAGGCCGTCTCATTTCAAAAAAGTGTGTAGGACTCTCCAAATGCGGCCTCGAATGCGTCCTTCTTTCACAGGAATTCGGAGTGTGCACGAGGAGTAGCCTTCGCTGCTGCAGATAACCCACAATTATTTGCGTCGCCGTTAACAACCGTCATATATATATATTTTTTATTATATGAAAAAACTGCACCACTGCCAGATATACATGCGAGCATAGGTGTGTTGTTTAAAATGTAAGTTCAAGCTTGTTTTTGTTTCTTAAGCTCTATTACCTCAAACAGATAGTTGTGGTAAACAGGATTACAAAGCTTTAGTGCTTTTTAAATGTACAGAACGGTACATTGCTGTCAAGACAAGAAACATTTCATAGTCATTTTCATAATAATTTTCATTCATATAAACTGGCGTGAGAGCGCAACAAGGCTGGGCTGAACGTGTTGACATAGCAACGTGATACTTCCTGCCTGTGTGTCCTACGAAGGACGTCTTGTTTAATTCTGATTAAGGACACTCCATAGTCTGCATCCTACTCAGGACGTGTCCTCCAGAGGACGCAGCCTTCGAAATTTAACGAAATGAGACACAGCTGATGAATCCTGAAGGCCTTGATTAGCTGGTTCAGGTGTGTCCAATTAGGTTTGAAACTAAACTCTGCAGGATATAGGGCCCTCCAGGAGCGCGATTGAGGTCACCATGATTTTTCTACACTGTAAAAAAAATCAGGTCTCCAACTGAAATTTTTAAAGTGACTGGGAACATCAACATTTTTCAGTTGGCCAAATTTAATTTCTGTGAATTAAATTGCAAACTTTATGTGTGAAAATGTGATCAGTCACTAGAAAATTTTCAATTGGAGACTTTTTTTTTTTTTTTACAGTGTAAGAAAGACGTGTTCCTGGATCATTTTGTTGGCCCTGGAACAGCATTCCTGCCTGAAAATTTTGTCCTAATCTTCCCTTCCCCTAAACCTAAACCTGCCCATAAGTGATGCCTACAATCAGAGGGAAATAATGGTGAATTACACTGATGTAGAAGCACCTAAACCTGGCTGTAAGCCTAAACTTCACATAAACTGTAAACTTTCCCCTCAGATCTGATTGGAATGTTGTTCCAGGATCAACAAAGATGTTGATCAAATGTTGTAGTTGGTGAAATCTCGTTCACCTGGGATTGGACACCACTGCAATTACAGTTTACAGAACAGAGGAAAACACACACACACACACACACACACACACACACACACACACAAGCTCCACCACAACTCTCACAGAAAGTGCTTGCGTGTCTCATGACTGACGCCATTGACAAAACTTCTAAAGGTGATGATACACGGGGCAACTTTTTGAGCAATGTTGGTGGACAATGTTGCCATCAACAGGCAACCAGGTGAGACACAGAGCCCATGACTAGCAACATCACTTGGCAACATTGCTTTCATAATTGATGAACAACACAATTCTTGAACCAAACTGAATGAACACTAAACTGGCTCCAGCTGAATAATGATACTATTGTCTTTTTGACAGCAGAATTGAATTTGGTTTGCATCATTGAATTATTGTTCTCCTGTTTATCACGGTAAAGCTGCTTTGAAACTATCTGTATTGTATAAAGGGCTATATATAAAGGTGACGACTGGAATTACATGAGAATGAGTATGTCATTTTTGGGAGAACTCCATTAGGAGTGGAGGTGTGTTTGGTAGAGTATACCGTTTCCATCTGTATCAGATAAACTTCACTGTCTACATCGTTTTATGCATTATCCCCTGCAGGGTCGTGGATATACTGGATTCTATCCCAGCATCTCGGGCCACGGACTCGACTGGACCAGGGGTGCGTTTCCCAAAACCATAGTTGCTAACTAAGTTAGCAACTTTGTTGGTTGCAATGCAATTTCCCATTGCCAACCACCTAAGTTGCTAACAGGTTAGGTTTTGGGAAACGCACTCCTGATCAGCACATATTCCATAGCAAATAGCTATTTCTTGATTTCACACTTACCTATAATTAAATAGAATAAAGGTTATATGTATTTGGCATACTGTCCGGGGGGAGGGCTCCAAGCTCAGAATTTGGCCCGAACCCCGAGTACTCCCCCCGGTTGAGATAGAAATAGTTAGAACTAGGAGTGAGGAGATGGGGTGGTGAAGGAACAGAGGTAAGTCCGCTGTATATATACACCTTATCTTGTTAATTGGTTTAACTGAATGCAATCCTCTCCTGTTAATTATCTGAATGTGCTCCTCCTGAACTTTGTTAGTAAAACATTACTAAAAAGCCAATTAACAAATTACAAAAAGGAAACTTTTTTTTACTTAAGGTTAGAAGCCTTCTCCCTTGTACCTGTACAATTCCAATACAATTCCATCATGTTATTCCTCTCTTGCATTGAAAGAGCACATGCAGCACATCGAGCAACCTAAAATATACGTTTTTGACCGCAATTTGAGCTTCATAGAAAACATTAATGTGACAGTTCCTTATAGATGTTGCTGATTTGAAAAGCACTATATTGTCAAAAGTATTGGGACAGAATGGGTCGCTCTCAGGGTTCATACCAAGACATTTTGGACAATTTCATGCTCCCAACATTATGGGGACAGTTTTGGGACGGCCCCTTCTTGTTCCAACATGACTGCGCTCCAGAGCACAAAGCGTCGGCCCATAAAGACATGGATGAGTGAGTTTTGTGTGGAGGAACTTGACTGGCCTGCACAGAGTCCTGAGCTCAACCCGATAGATCACCTTTGGGATGAATTAGAGCGGAGACTTAGAGCCAGGCCTTCTCGTCCAACATCAGTGCCTGACCTCACAAATGAGCTTCTAGAAGAATGGTGAAAAATCCCCATAAACACACTCCTAAACCTTGAGGAAAGTCTTCCCAGAAGAGCTGAAGCTGTTAGAGCTGCAACAGGTGGGCCAACTCCATATTAAACCCTATGGGTTAAGAATGGGATGTAATCGCATGTCATTAAAGTGCATAAGCATGTAAAAGCAGACGTCCAAAAGCTTTTGGCAATATAGTGTATGCAGGACTTGACATTAACACCCGCCAGCCCACCAAGAGTAGATTTCATCTGTGGTGGGTAAGGCAGCCACTGCCGCTGGCCACTTTTGCGGGTTGAATATAATTTCAGCCTACAGCCAAATTAAATGTCAAGACCATCGTATCACAAAATTAAGATTCAATTACAATTCCTTATCGATTAACTTGCAGTTAGTGAAGGCAGGACAGGCGGAATGACACAACAGAAGCACTCTCTCTCTCTCGCTCTCTCTGTCGCATTTGCGATCAGTTCTCCTTGCACCTGAATAGTCATATACACGCGCACACTGACGTCAAAATGTCCATCATGCGGAGTTACCTGCATGGACACAGTCGGCTATGGCTTAAGTGTACGTAAACAGATGGGTAATAACTGGATATGTGACAGATTATTTCGAGCTTGCATTACTTTGCATTGCATTGCATACTGTTGTCTCTGTAATTTGCCTCGTTATTCTTTTATATGGCCTAAAATAATTACTTTTCTCATTTAAAAAAAAAATAATAAATTTCATATTAGCCTATGCTCATATTGCCCAGCCCTTGCCCACCTTCACATACCAGCTGATATACAATGTAGTCTTGATTTGGGTTGTCACTCTGCATTTGAAAGTTTGAAAGGGTTTTGAATCAAGTAAGCTTATTCCGAATCAAGTAATTTAAGCATGCCAAAGCCAACTTTAATCATATAAAATATAAAAATTGTGGCCAGTGAAAATGCTGAGTAACTGTAGAAGACCACTAGCCACAGTGGCTGGTGAGCAAACAAGTTAATGTGGAGTGCGCAAGGCTGCGAGCAGTTTTTGAGATTGGAAGTTTGTTGGCATTTACCTGCACAGGAACTCACAATCACCGTGCGTTTGCATTATCTCCGCCCGCTCTGCATCTGATGGATGGGGTCGCTTGTGTTTTTTGCACCTTATTTCCCGGCTCACACTTTTCTCATCCTAATTTTACAAGTGTCAAGCTAAAAAAACACGCACCATGCCGACTGACTCTGATCACGGTTGGGCGTTCTCTTCTGGACTCGGGTATTACACACAATGTTAAACAGACCCGAAGTAATAGAATAGGATGCCAGCCAGACCCAGCTGACCATTTAAAATATAGACCCAAACACGTACGGTGTCCCGGGTCCTCTATCTCACACATGCACACCTACGGACAATTTAGTGTCTCCAAATCAGGTATCCTGCATTTTTGGATTATGGGGGATACCCAGGAGAGCACACAGAGGAAACCCATAAAGACACATGCAAACATGCAAACTCTATATAGAAAGGCTTCTTGGCTCAGCCGGGACTCAAACCAGGCACCTTCTTGTCTGGAGATGATGGTCCTACACACTGAGCCATCCAGCTTTAAGAACAGCCAGCCTCTGTCTCCAGACTAGTCCCCCAAAAAGGTCCTGTTCTATCTTTGCGTTCACTGTCAAAAAAGGCCAAAAACAGAAGAATAAAAAACCTGCAAAGATTGAATAGGCGAAATCCCTGGAAATTACACATTTCCAAAGACTAGACAGCCCAAAGGGGTGCCTGTTACGATCTCTTAACCAACAATTACTGGAGTGTAGTACCAGTGGCCCCTGATGAGATCACAGAGCAGAGGCTTCTACCAAAGCCCATTTGAGCTGGAGAAAGACAGTCAATCAATACTAAGGCCTGTGCAGATACTACCTGTCAACAGGCTTGAGGAAAATGGATGCCTGAGAAAGCCATAACTATGATAAATCTACTCCCCCGGTTTGGCAACTGGCCCCCTCTCTCTTTTTTCTCGCTCTCTCTCCTGCCTTTTCCTTCCTTTCTGCCGTCTGTCTTTGACTAATGTATGCGGTAAAGCTCCCTCCAACCACTCCACACACCGGCGTGCCATCGTCCTGATTGGCCAATCAATCTCTGCGTCGATGTGGAAGGCGCATTAAAATAAATTTGTCACTGTAAGTTTATGAAATATTGATACCTGAGATAAGAGGGAAAGGTGTTGTCGGGATCTAGCTCGGGTAGGGTTAGGGTAGGAAAGGGAAAGTTAAGAATGAAGAAGTGATTAGCTTGTGAAGGGTGTATAATGGGATCAGATTTGGTGACTGGTACAGGGTAAGGTTGAGAATCGGTGTTGGCTTGAGGATGTAAATGATCTTGGTTCCGGTCTACAATCCTCCTTATGACTCGGACATGCTGGCCAGTTTGCTGTAGCACTGCATAAGATGTGAATGGGAAATGGTGAATGAATGTGCATATATCATATATTAATGATATCATATATCAGCAGAGCCATTTGGTCTGGTGAGGCAGCTCAATCAATGTGAAATTCCAAGCTGAAAGTTTTGCTGTCAGTCTTTGGCATGTATCATGTGTTTCATAGTAGTTAAGCAGCAGTAGTGAATATTTCTGTAGATGGCACACATTTATATTACACAGATTCACCTATGGGGTGAAGGAGAACAATCATCAGAGTAAAGATAAAATATAGTTGAATAAGTGTCCAAAGGGAATGAGGGTTCGATGAGAACGACGACCTGTACCTTTTTCCACCCTGTATTGTAGAAAGGTATGCGTTTGGTGGAGGAGGAATGACAGAAGCAATGCGCGCCCAGAGAGAGGTAATATATTCTTGCTTAATTGGTCAAATTAACAGGCAAACCATTATTTGCAATTGCATTTTAATGCCAGCCAAAAGTCCAGAAAGGCAACAGGAAGTTTTCTATTCAGTTTCTCTGAAAAGTAGCTATCTAACACCGTGGTTAATATAGTATATACCCTGGCAGCACACATACATGATCAAAACTCCATTACATCTGCAAGATGTGTTTTTTTTGTTTTGTTTTTGTTTTTGTCTCTGAGACGTACCTTACTTCAAGTTATTTTTATTAAGTATGCTTAAGTAATGTTCAAGTATATTTTTAAGTATAATTTTTGTAGTAAGTATATTAATATCAATTCACAACTTTTAATACTACTTGGCATTTTTGTTAGACTTTTTTTTTGTTTTGGTGTAAACTCGAAAAATAGAGCAAACATACTGAAGATTGGCTGATGGGCAACTGATTCATTAAATGATAGGCTATTTTATTCAGTGTAGTGAAGTCTCTCCTCCATCAACATCCATAAAAAAATGGCATCTTGTCTCCTTCACTGCATCGCAGCATTTAGCAGGCTTTATGCTTTTTTGGCTAAGGTTGCAGGCTTGCCTTCAAGAGGCTTTGACAACAGCTGCCGGTAAACAGGCTGCACAATGCTAACTTTTAATGAAACATGGAAACTGCTCCTGAGGAATAAAATGAACATCATACCTGCATGCAAATCCTTCCCAGCTAACACACGAAGTAAATGTATGTGTTATGACCATTTGTGTTAAAAATGTGTTATGTAATTTTTGGTTCTTTTTCGTAATTTGATGATTTACTGATTGACAATGTAATTATGACATTGCGTATTTGCAATTTCGTCTTTTTATACTGAAGCAATATACACACTCTAAAAAATGCTGGGTTAAAAACAACTCAAGTTGGGTTGAAAATGGACAAACCCAGAAACTGGGTTGTTTGAACCCACTTGGATCAATTGGGTCATTTGGACCCATTGAAACAACCCAATTTCTGGGTTTGTCCATTTTCAACCCAACTTGAGTTGTTTTTTAACCCAGCATTCTTTCAAGTGCAGCGAGTGTTGCCGCATTAACGCGTGCAATTGAAGAGTGTGCGCTACGAGCACAGTTAGCATCTGACAGGACAGGAACGTTTTCATTTCCTAACAAGTTACAAAAATAACGTCATCTCACCACTGAATCAGAACAATTTGTTCTGCGTCTGACAGAAGAGCCAACAGCTTTCATGTGTCTTTCAAAATAAAAGTCTTTCAAAACAGACTCGTGACCCAGTAGTGACGAAACCATTTAATTGACTGTATAAATAACAATTAAGGGTGATGGCATCCAAAGCATATTTTGGTTCCTGTTTACGATCCACCATATAACATGGACATCCTGTGCAGTTGTGCTGGTAAAGTTGTATGAATGACTGTACATATCGCATTCATTAATGACACTGTTCAAGAGCAGATTCTGGTGCGCTTTATTAATCAGTATGAAATCACGGACACATCTCATTTTATCAGCTGGTGTTTCCAGGGTGTGTCACATATCGGTTATGGAATGCAGAAGTAAATTAAGGCAGAATAAATGACACAGCTGGCATATAGCCTTAAACTGCTATATGGCTAGAGACCACAGAAAGTGGTATTGAAGCATTTTCTACTGCTTCAAAAACCAAAAGATCTAAAACTATAGAATTAATAAAGGAGAGAAATGCATTATGATGAGTTGCATTTACTCATAGGGCTCTCAAACGATTAATCGCAATTAATCACATCCAAAATAAAAAGTTTGTGTTTACATTTTTTTTTTGTGTTTGTGTTTGTGTATAGATTTAGGGGAATATATATATATACAGTGCCTTGCGAAAATATTCGGCCCCCTTGAACTTTGCGACCTTTTGCCACATTTCAGGCTTCAAACATAATGATATGAAACTGTATTTTTTTGTGAAGAATCAACAACAAGTGGGGCACAATCATGAAGTGGAACGAGATTTATTGGATATTTCAAACTTTTTTAATAAATCAAAAACTGAAAAATTGGGCGTGCAAAATTATTCGGCCCCTTAACTTTCAGTGCAGCAAACTCTCTCCAGAAGTTCAGTGAGGATCTCTGAATGATCCAATGTTTACCTAAATGACTAATGATGATAAATATAATCCACCTGTAATCAAGTCTCCGTATAAATGCACCTGCACTGTGATCGTCTCAGAGGTCCGTTTAAAACGCAGAGAGCATCATGAAGAACAAGGAACACACCAGGCAGGTCCGAGATACTGTTGTGGAGAAGTTTAAAGCCGGATTTGGATACAAAAAGATTTCCCAAGCTTTAAACATCCCAAGGAGCACTTTGCAAGTGATAATAATAATGAAATGGAAGGAGTATCAGACCACTGCAAATCTACCAAGACCTGGCCGTCCCCAGGGCCGGCGCTAGCTCAAATGCCGCTCTAGGCAGAGCACGATCGTGCCGCCCCCCACCTCACACTCACAATTAGGTATCCTTAAGATGCATGTACATACAAATTAATATGTTCTTTATCTATAAAATGACACTAAAATAAAAACGTGCAGGCATGTTTTCAGATTTTATTTTTCATTCTGCAACGTGAAAAAAGTACACAGTGCTACAGCTGCATATCATTTCTGTTTTATAATAGACAGTGTACAGAATAAAACTAGAGCCCTGCCCGGGCCTCAAATCTAGGCTTATCAAAATTCTCGGCCCGAGTCCGACTGGAGTTTTTTTTTTTTTTTTTTTTTTTACATTGTTGCAGCCATTAAAATAGTTCTGTTTTGTTTTTAATGTCAAAGTAGATATATTTGGTTTCGTTTCTTTATTAAGTTAATTTAGAAAAATGTTTAGAGCATTTTTTTGTTTGTTAAATTAAAGTTTTATTTTTTTTAAGTGACGACCAAGCGGCCAGCGGCCGACAGTGAGTTAACCGCATATTTAATCGATTTAGTCTCTCAAATCAACTCTTGGCTTGTCTTGCCTATAATAAAATCCATAGATATAAAACACTTCAAGCATCACAATGTTAGTTAATTTCGCCTACTATTACCACCACAGTAAAAGGCATTTTGACGAGCTGAGGCAGGCTGATTCTGCTCGCGGCTCTCGCAAACGGAGCTAAACAAATAAAAATAAAAAAAGAACATGCAGGTTGTCTTATAGCCTACCTTACACCTACACAAAATGAATATAAATCCGATCTTCAATTCCCATGGTATGCTCATTTAACGGAGTTTACAGCAACGAAAGCAAAAGATTCAAGATGCATTTTATTCAGCAGCTCATTTCAAATTCAAAGACCACATAAGAGAGAGCGCGACCTAAGCGCACGATAATTTAGTCATTTCGCAATCAGATAAATACCTGTTATAAATAACGAATGAAGGAACCAGTTGTGAAAAGGCCATAACGCCAGGGACACACTCCAAGCGTGTCGTGAGCGTCTCGGCTGCGTGGCGTGTCCGTTTTTATTTCGGCTGGTCCGAGCCGCGCGGAAAATACGTGCATGCTTCAAATAGAAGATAGGCCTACGCCTATTTTCACGCGACACGCGAGCATGTTGGAAGCGTTTCCAGGCGAAATATAATAGGAAAAGATGTGTATATGCCATTTTGACACGAATACATATTAATAAAAATGACATTTTCATGTTTGAAAGTCTGTACATAAATGCAGATATAGGCCGAATTGTAATAATAAAAAACAATACAATTATCGATTTTGAAATATTAAACCAGTCAATACAGAACGAAATAATAGCCTTTTGCCGTCAATACCATATGGATATGGTATGGGCCGGCTACTGCCGGCGTTGTCTTTGCTGTATCAATCGGCAATATATTTATATTTAACATGAAGTATAGGGCTTCCCTGTACATTAATAGCAGCAGACGCCCCACGGATGACACGCAACATAAACGCCACGCTTACAAGAAACGCGCGCTGCTGCTGGCGCGGACTCTGAACTGATGCTCTGAACACTGTGCGAGCCATATCTTGACAGTCGCGTTAGCTATTATGGTCTCCTGTTGTTTCCACCAGCAGAACATCTCCTTTTAATTAATAAAATAAATATAAAACGAAGGAGATGCCTAAAAAAGGCCCGAAGCCCGGCCCGCGTTTTAGGTATGACGTGAAAATTGGCCCGAAGCCCGGCCCTAGGGGCTTAAAAAAGTCGGGGCCCGTCGGGCTCGGGCATAAATGCAGGGCTTTAAATAAAACTAAACATATGCAATATGCAAACAAATATTTAGCTCATTGGAGGTTTCGATTTTTTTCTTGACTGATACACACAAACACACATTCACATAATAGCCTACATTTCAGAAGCGTGCTCATCGGGCTTTCGCAGCGGCAAAGGGCTTTGATTGCGTCCTCGAGTTTAACTTTTTCAGCTAGTTCATGCTCAATTGCAATTGTTGCTAGTCCATTGAGTCTGTCTTGTGTCATTGTACGTCGGAGATAATTTTTAATCAGTTTAAGCTTTGAGAAACTGAGCTCACAGTGACGGGGAGAGTGAGAAGCACTCTCAATGCTATAAAAACATTGGGAAAAATCAACACAATCTCATGGTCATGCGTATAAATACTAAGAGTGTAAAATCTTTTTTGCGTGCATATGATACGCACTTTATGCGTATGTATAATACGCCATAACCCTAATAATACGGTTCATATGTATAATACGCCATAAAGTGCGTATCATATGCACGCGAAAAACCACGTAGCCTACCATATGCATGGCAAAACTCATTTTGGCGTATACATTCCACGAGATTGCAAACTATTTATAGGCTATGCATTTTCGTGAGATCGGGCTCAGAAAAATTTATTCCATCCCTTTTTCATAGATGAATTTAAGCGCATCCAGTGGTTAAGATCCAGCAACCAGGCGTCTACCCAAAGCAGTCAGCTCTTCAAACTATTTATGCCTATCAACATCCCGTGAGTCTCCATGAGTCAGGGCCTTTTCCAGTCTTAAGCAATCCTGAAGAACTATTGTAGGCTATTCTCCTTTTCTTTGAGAGATGTGATGTCAAATAAAAACCCAAATACGCGCCCATGGTCTCGAAGCAGCGAAAAGCGCTCTTCCACGGAACGGATGGCACAGTCGAGCGTATTTTGCACGCATATACTAATCGATGCCGCTCTAAGTGAGGTGGGGGCGCGGCCGGGCGGAAATTTTTATTTTTAAATTTATACTAATGGAGTGGGAAAAAATGTTGTTGATAAAAGTGCCATAATTGTAACCTACCTAATGTAAAACTAACAAATACATATTTTTTTTAATTCTCTCTCTCGCTTACACAGTTACACTCTCTCTCTCTCTTGCCGCCCTGGCTGAGCCGCCGACCTAGGCGGCTGCCTAGTTTGCCTATAGGCACGCGCCGGCCCTGGCCGTCCCTCTAAACTTTCAGCTCATACAAGACTGATCAGAGATGCAGCCAAGAGGCCCATGATCACTCTGGAGGACCTGCAGAGATCTACAGCTGAGGTGGGAGACTCTGTCCATAGGACAACAATCAGTCGTATCGTGCACAAATCTGGCCTTTATGGAGGAGTGACAAGAAGAAAGCCATTTCTAAAAGATATCCATAAAAAGTGTTGTTTAAAGTTTGCCACAAGCCACCTGGGAGACACACCAAACATGTGGAAGAAGGTGCTCTGGTCAGATGAAACCAAAATTGAACTTTTTGGCAACAATGCAAAACGTTATGTTTGGCGTAAAAGCAACACAGCTCATCACCCTGAACACACCATCCCCACTGTCAAACATGGTGGCGGCAGCATCATGGTGTGGGGCTGCTTTTCTTCAGCAGGGACAGGGAAGATGGTTCAAATTGATGGGAAGATGGATGGAGCCACATACAGGACCATTCTGGAGGAAAACCTGATGGAGTCTGCAAAAGACCTGCGACTGGGACGGAGATTTGTCTTCCAACAAGACAATGATCCAAAACATAAAGCAAAATCTCTAATGCACAGCAAATTACTGAGGGATAAAAACCTGGTGTTGGGCATCTAGTGATAAAATCTGGTGTTAATTTACAAATATTATAAGCTTTATCACTTGTTTAGTGATAAAGCACAGTGTTTCCTTTGGGTGATAAAGCCATAGGGGATAAAGCACAGTGTTTCCTTTGGGTGATAAAGCCATAGGGGATAAAGCACAGTGTTTCCTTTGGGTGTAAACAATCAACATCTGCGCATGTGCAGAGCATTTTAAATTTCCCAGCTCATCCTTCGGTCTCTCCATCTTTATGGATTTCCCTGCACACACACAACGGTTACAAGGACAAGGTATAGTATAGTATTATTATCTTATCAACTTGTGATTTATTAATGAGCTTGTATAATAAGTAACGTAGCCGATGTGGTTGACTTAACTCTGTTAGCGTTTTTTTTTTTTTTGTATTTTTTTTTTTTTTTTACCTCAGTTTAAATTTAGCGCGCTTTTGATCCCATTCAGTTTAACATAACTGAATAACCCCCACTAACACACTAAATTCGTTAATGGAGGACGATTACGTAAGTGACTTAATTTCGTTGTACTAATTTTGTAATAGCTAATGTAGCAGCATTAACATTATGTGTCATTTTTTAACTCACTGGACTTGGATAGTTATTTCTTCTCATTTGGCATAACGTTATCTTTAGGGCTTCCAACCTTTATAAGACCGTTTATATCTTTAACCCCGTAACTACGAGTTAATTCTGGTGTTTTTGAAATGTCATTCAAATGAGAAAGCAGACGTTAATCGAATGAATTAATTGCTCTTAATTTTTTTTTCTTGTGTGACGCCGGGGCTCGATCCCTGGCCGAGCACCCACGGATAGCACGGTCCATCATTGTCGGCGCTGCGTATACTGATCGGACTGCAACATTTTGCGAGTGAAATGCTCTGTGTGTTCTAGCAATCTTCTCGTGGCACATTGATAACATACGCCGACCATTCTGTACAGCGCTCCAAAATGGCGAAAACATTGTAGGACACGCTTTTCTTCATGAACAGCTTCAGTCAATATATAGAAACTCAAGATCGAGTAGCCTACGAGTGTGCAATGTCGTGGAATGTATATGCCAAAACTTATTTTGGCGCGCATATGATACGCTGTTTTTCCGTGCATATGATACGCATTTTATGGCGTATTACGAACCCCCTACCCCACTACCCTAAACCTACCCAAGAGAGCGTGTCATATATACGCCATAAAGTGTGTATCATATGCACGCGAAAAACAGCATATCATATTCACTCCGAAATGAGTTTTGGCGTATACATTCCACGACATTGCACACTCGTACTATTTGATATTTTTGTCTTATTTTGTATTAGTTGAGCAGACGTGCATTAGGGCCCTTCCATGCGCGATTTTTTCTGTACAACTTAGTTCTAGCCTTTTCTAGTAGTATTGTAATTCTGTAACAGTAGTGCTTATGTTTTGAATATAACATTTTCTTGCTATGTGTTGGTATAAAAAGAATCTGAAGTAAAACACAAAGTGACCT
The DNA here is from genome assembly GCF_024679245.1 of Pseudorasbora parva. NCBI lineage: Eukaryota > Metazoa > Chordata > Actinopteri > Cypriniformes > Gobionidae > Pseudorasbora > Pseudorasbora parva. The sequence continues at coordinate 41,025,454 of NC_090177.1, read as the reverse complement.
GATTATTTTGAGTCTTTTAGTTTGCTTTCTGCTTTGGAGGATTTTGGTTTCATGGAATATTGTTTATTATTGCAGAAGGAAACCACTTAAGGCCACAATCTATGTATGCCCTTGGCATTTTTACTCTACAAACCTAAACGATCCTGAAAGGAAGACAGGCTATGTAAGTATCTCTGCTTGTTGATTGAAGATGTTTGAAACTTTATATCTTAGATTTTTTTAATGTGTTTGTTTTAACCAAATTTGTCTCTTTAACATGAACGATACTATGTGTTTGGATCATTTTGAGGAGTGCTATCAACGCCAAGATCGTGGGATCGATGAATTGGGAAAGCAAGAACTGACAAAATGTAAAAATGCGTACATTGAATGCAATGTAAGTCGCTTTGGATAAAATCGTCTGCCAAATGTAAATGTATTAATTTATAAAGGAATAGTATTTTTTTATCAGAATGAATTACAAACCAGACAGTTTTTTAACATTAAGGTTGATTTAAGATATACAATGTTGAATTTTTGTATTTTCAATTAAAACATTACTTGAGGAATGTTTCTTTGTTTAATCTTGTTTGAAACGCAGTAGAGATTTATCATGGTAAGATATTATAGCATTGGAATATAACAAGAAATTGTTTTATTCAATTGTATGTGTGACAACAATGGCTTTACTGTAGCGATTCCCGGCGAAGCAAGAACTGACAAAAATGTTTTTTTTAATTAAAAATGGTATTGAATGCAGTGTACGTCGCATTGGATAAAAGTGTCTGCCAAATACATAAATGTAATGGAATTGATATATTACAATTTCAATAAATATTCAAATAAATCTGTATTCACTTGATTTTTTTGGGGAAAAAATAAAATAATATATATAAATTGTTTTAAATTTTATTCACAGTGCCATTTTAAATTAAATTTTACATTAAATAAACATTAAATACACTGGGTGTGTGAGATTAATCACCATAAAGTGTTAAATGTACACTTATGAGTAATACATTTCTCAACACCTTGAGTGACTAAAAAGAAACACTAACACAGTGTTTGTATAACGAACACTTTCGTCAGTGTTGTTTTAACACTAGCAAAGATGGACCTGTATGTTCACCCGGAAAGTGATAATTTTAACACCCGTGGTGATAAATCTCCATGTTGTGTTTTTTGCTGTGTGGAGTGGTTCAGAAATAAACATATCCAGGTGTTCGAATGGCCAAGTCAAAGTCCAGACCTGACTCCAATCGAGAATCTGTGGAAAGAACTGAAAACTGCTGTTCACAAACGCTCTCCATCCAACCTCACTGAGCTCCAGCTGTTTTGCAAGGAGAAATTTCAGTCTCTCGATGTGCAAAACTGATAGAGACACACCCCAAGCGACTTACAGCTGTAATCGCAGAAAAAGGTGGCGCTACAGAGTATTAACTTAAGGGGCCGAATAATTTTTCAGATCCAATTTTTCAGTTTTTGATTTGTTAAAAAAGTTTGAAATATCCAATATATATATATATATATATATATATATATATATATATATATATATATATATATATGTATATACTTTTTACAGTGGAATAATAATAATTCCAGGGTAAAATGCAGTAACACAACTCTGTGAAAAGGGTCCAACAGCAACAGGAAGTTCATTTTAGATAGAGTTTGATGTGCAATCCTCAATAATAGGTCCTTATTTTATCCAATACGTTTGTTTCCTGTACATTCAGAGACATTTACACTTTTCAGAGATTCGCATATCGCAAGATACGAGTTAGATGGCAGAGCGTCGCGGCAGGCTCTGTGAATGGCTGCCGTTCTCCACTGGTGTGTAAGATGAACTAATTTAGATAATAAGCACCTTTCTAGCTGAACAAGAGAGTGAGATAGATGGAGGGAGAGAGAACGAGTGCATGGAGGTTAATGACAGTCTATTCACCACCTCCTCTCTCCTTCCTAAGTGCCAATCTCAGTCTTATTGTTCTCCATCTCTCTTTAACGTATAGACTAATGCGAAACATGGTGCTCTATTCAGCATCAGACAAATGCAGCCAGTTCATTTCCAAACTCTTCGTTTAGTGTTAAGAGTTAGAGTCGATTCATATCTTGGAGTCTGAGAGTTTGTGCTGCCCCCCTACAGGAGATGCTGAATTGGTTGCCAAGAGGAAGATTGTATTCCATGGGTCGTTTTTGACATTCGAAAGACATTGGAAAGACCTTCAGAGTTTCGTTCTCAGAGTGTCACTGAGGCCTTAACTGCCAAACTATATATAGTAATAGAAGACGGCGTGACGGGTTGTGGCCTAGTGTTTGAAGCAGGAGTTTGGTAATGTAATTGTCAGAGGTGTGATCACAGCTGGAGTATATTCTGCCAGACTGACGGGACTCCCCCCATCACCACAGTGAACTTCAGGGGATTTTCCTGCAGCTTGTGCACGGCTAGTCACTTTGGCAGGAGTAATGGGATCCAGGCAGAAGAATTATTAGAAGATAATCACTGTAAAATCCAACAGTAATTATAACTAACACTTTTTAGTGAACTTTAATTAATGTCTTAAAATGTAAATGTGATGTTTATCTGCTGACCCCCAGGGCATCCGACATGTAGGTGTGTTTGTTTCTTTAGAAGAACACAAATGAAGATTTTTAACTCCAACCGTTGCCGTATAATGCATTTCAATGGAGTGTTTTTTTATATGAGAGCCACTATGAGAGTAAAAACCACACAGACATGCGAATCCATATTAAACACTGTGGCTCGTGGCGACACATTTAAGACACAAAACGATCGTTTGTTTTACCAACAGTAAAAACCCCAAAGCATGATGCTACCACCCCCATGCTTCACAGTAGGGATGGTGTTCTTGGGATGGTACTCATCATTCTTCTTTCTCCAAACACGTTTAGTGGAATTATGACCAAAAAGTTCTATTTTGGTCTCCTCTGACCACATGACTTTCTCCCGTGACTCATCTGGATCATCCAAATGGTCATTGGCAAACTTAAGACGGGCCTGGACATGTGCTGGTTTAAGCAGGGGAAACTTCCGTGCCATGCATGATTTCAAACCATGACGTCTTAGTGTATTACCAACAGTAACCTTGGAAACGGTGGTCCCAGCTCTTTTAAGGTCATTGACCAGCTCCTCCCGTGTAGTTCTGCGCTGATTTCTCACCTTTCTTAGGATCATTGAGATCCCACGTGGTGAGATCTTGCATGGAGTCCCAGTCCGAGGGAGACTGACAGGCATGTTTAGCTTCTTCCATTTTCTAATGATTGCTCCAACAGTGGACCTTTTTTCACCAAGCCCTTTCCAGCCTTGTGGAGGTGTACAATTTTGTCTCTAGTGTCTTATATATATATATATATATATATATATATATATATATATATATATATATATATATATATATATATATATATATATATATATGTGTGTGTGTGTAAAGGGATAATCCACAGATAAAGGATTTTAATCCATGACGTGCAGGCAATAAACCGCCAACAGGAAGCTGAGGGTAGTAACCTTCGCGAAAGTGCATTAAAATCCTTTAATGCACAGCTAGCCATGGATTGTCCCGTTTATACCATGGTCATTTGCCAACACTGACAACTTAAAGCTGTTATTGATGTTAGCAGCGTAATATTTGACCGGAAGGGTAAAGTTGCCGGTTATTTTCATCAGTTACAGCTCATGGGATCTAGCATTCTGGCCGTGTTGAACACAGACAGAGATGCGTAAGATTACATTTATTTGAATTAATGAATTATAGCATTTATTTGAATTAATTATCGAGAGAGAGAGAGAGAGAGAGAGAGAGAGAGAGAGAGAGAGAGAGAGAGAGAGAGAGAGAGAGAGAGAGAGAGAGAGAGATGATGTATGATGTATAACATATTTAATGTCAAATAATGATATTTTATAATGTTCTTGCTAACACTTAATGTCACAAACACCTTGTGAACCTTGTGAATATTTGCCACAATATCTCGCAATTTGACCATGCTTGAGTCTCACACAGAGTTCAACGTTCAGCATCAAAACAACAATGAAAACAATCACATTTTATTTCGAGTAAATTATGAGTTCTTTCTCCAGCTCTTTTTTAATTACTATAACTCTTGTGTAAGTGAACTATACTAACTAAGTATTTGTCTGTACAACATACTATTCCTTTTACTCTTTACTTGTTTTATCTTTTTAAGGCAATTGGTTTGCATGCTTTTTACGTAAGTCTAACTGATTTTACAGTGTATGTATTCACCTCCATATCATTCCAGCCCTTTATTTTTTTATTTCTTCCGTGGAGTCTACAACTACTGTCGCACTTTTCTCAATTGGTGCCGAAATTTTAGTGAATGAATGAATGGTCGAAATTGAAAAGGTAACAGGTTGTTCTCTTTGACTTGAATGACAGCAGCACAAAATCTGATGACCATGTTCTCCAGCGTTTTACTTCAGAGGAAAGAAGAAAATTGGACTGTACAACATTTTTGAAGTACAATTAACTTATATGTTTAAGTCTTTTCAAATTAAATTCATTAAAAATTAAACTTTAATTCATTAAACATTTTGTTAAATCTTGCATTACTTTAAAAAATTTAACTTAAAGAAAAAAGACTTGAAAATTGCTTAACTTATGGTGAGTTAAATCAATGTAAAATCATATGTTGTCATAAATTATTGATTTTTTTTACAGTGTACAGAGACACATGCTCTTATTCGATGACATTTACTTAATTTTACATTACCGTTCAAAACTCTGAGCTCATGTAGTCCGAATTGTTGTTGTTGTTTTTTTTTGAGTATCCTCCTATTATAAATAACTTAATTATTATGCTTATATTAAGAATAAAAAAAGAAATCAGGATTATTTGATGAATAGCATTTATTAAAATAGAAATCTTGTGTAACATTATAAATGTCTTTATCAGTTTAGTGCATCCTTGCTGAATAAAAGTATTAATTTCTGGTAGCCCTTTGATTTTACAGCCCTGTTCCTCACATGCATACTTACTTTTTATTGTAGTATTTATAATAACTGGGTAATAACTATAGGTACTAACCATGAACCTACCCCTGAACATACACTCTCAGAAAAAAAGGTACTAAAGCTGGGGTGGTACCTTTTCAAAATGTGCACTCTTGTTACTTAATATGTAGATTTAAGGTACCAATATGCATCCTTTAGTTGCAAAAGTGTACCTTTTTGACCGCCACAGCGATAGCTTTTGTACCTTTTTTCTGACTCTAATCTTAACCCACGTAACCAGACAGCAACATAGCCTCTTCACTCGCAGAAAAAAAAGGTACAGTGGAGGTACAATTTTGGTCCTTGGGAAACAAAATGTATAACTGTACATTTTAAGGTACACAATTAGTCCTTAGGGTACACATATACCATAGTTTTCCTCAGTTCGGTCCTAGTGAGCCGCTGTCCTGCAGAGTTTGGCTCCAGCCCTGAAAGACGTCTATAGCAGCTCTTATTGAGAATTAACAGATGTTTAGATTTTGATGTTTTATTGAAAAAGTTTGGTCACCATTATGGAGATCAGTGTTCCCTTTCAGTCGGTCACGTTCGACGTACGTCAGAACTGAACCGACGAATGGGATCTTACTTTAGAGACCAATCCTACTTCGAGCATCTAACAACGAGCCAATGAATTTTGGCATGCGATCACGCATTCCACGCTCCGCCCCGCAGCGCGGGTATAAATAGGAAGTGGAATGGTAGATCAGCGCTTTCTACTTCGGAGCCGAACAGTTTTCATTGCTGTTTCTACGAAGAGCTTTCTGACTACGAGTCAAAAACATTCCTGTGAAAGAGTTTGCCAGTGCGGGTGATACGGCGCGTCAGCGAGAGACCGTCCACTTCAGTGATAGAGTGTACAAAGAGCTGTTGGTTCGCTGAGCGTTTCCTTACACACACATTACAGTTGGTTCGCTGGGCGCTCACACATACATATCACTGAGAGCTCACGCAGGCTTGCACTATCGAACTGCGTGGAGCCGCGGTCATCTCCCTGAGTGCTTCAGCACTAAAAGAGCAACTTCCATTCACAAAAGAGCAACACGGTTTGACCCTGCGTCTTTTTCAAGATGTCATTCAAGCCGTGTGTTTCTGGATGCGGTCGATTTCTGTCTCCGCTTGACGGACACGTTCGTTGTCTCTCGTGTCTGGGCGCACAGCACGCTGAGGCTGCGTTCGTGGATGAGACATGTTCCCATTGCGGGAATATGTCCATTGCAGTGTTGCGGTCCCGTCTCCAGTACCTCAGAAGAGGTGGAACACCATCGTCCATCCCCCGATCTAGTGGTCCTCCAGCTGCAAAGCAGAGGGCTACTACTTTGGCTGATGACCTTGGTGGGGACCTGAGGGTGTCGGTCAGGGTAAACCCGACGGGTCTCACGGCTCCTCGGGCCCCTCCCCCCTCCACTGTACCGGTGGAGCTTCCGGAAGGGCGCGCTGACCTCCCACGTGGAGCGCCAGTCGTCTCTTTTGGGGCTCCGGCGGAGGACCAGATGTCGGTTGCTGCATCGGGGGATGAGCTAATGGGTTCCGAGGATGAAGACTCGGCTGCGTTGCCCCCTTCGGGTGTGACAGCGTTGCCCGAGTCTGACCCGGAACTTACGGCTATGCTTGCCCGGGCCGCCGCAAGTGTCGGGCTTGAGTGGAACCCTCCACCACGTCCCGAACCTTCGCGGCTGGATGATTGGTTTCTCGGGACGGGTCGCGCTGGTTCTCAGCGTCCCGCCCCGGTGCCTTTCTTCCCGGAAGTGCATCAGGAGCTCACGAAGTCCTGGGTAGCGCCGTACAGCGCACGCCAGCGATCGACTGACTCCTCCATCCTCACCACTCTCGATGGTGGTGCAGCTAAGGGTTACGAGGGGATCCCTCCAGTCGAGCGGTCGGTTGCGATGCACCTGTGTCCTAAGACCGCTGCGGACTGGAGGCACGCCCCGCGTCTCCCCTCCCGGGCGTGTAAGTTCTCGTCCGGCTTGACGGGCAAGGCTTACTCAGCCTGCGGAGAAGCTGCATCAGCTTTGCACGCCATGGCGCTCCTGCAGGTCCACCAGGCCAAAGCGCTCATGGAAATGCACGAGGGTGGTTCCGACCAGGCAGTTATGCAGGAACTGCGAGCCGCGACGGACCTCGCCCTCCGGGCGACGAAAGTCACGGCCCGCTCCCTGGGTCGGGCGATGTCCACCTTGGTGGTCCAGGAACGCCACCTGTGGCTGAACCTGACAGACATGCGGGATTCGGACAAGGTTCGGTTTCTAAACGCCCCTGTCTGTCAGGCCGGCCTCTTCGGCGACGCCATCGAGGACTTTGCCCAGCAGTTCTCGGTGGCCAAGAAGCAGACGGAGGCCATCAAAAACATCCTGCCCCGGCGGCCCGCTGCTGCCTCCACCCAGCCGCCCGGGGCAGCCCCCCAGTCTGCTCGTCGCCGAGGGCGTCCTCCAGCGTCCGCCTCCGCCCCTGCCAAGCCCAAGCAGCAGCCTCCACCCGCGAAGCAGGGCGCCGGACGCAAGGGGGCCGCCCAACCCGTCCAAGGGCCCGCCAAACCTGCCGGCAAGCGTAAGGGGAAGCGGCCCTGAGACGGGCAGCCCAGGGAGAAGAGGAGCTGCTCTGAGGGAGATGATGTCCGCATCCCTCCCACCCCCCCGGAGGAGGACCGGGGGGGCAACACTGGTCACAACATCTCTGCCGCTGGCTCTCCGGAGTCCAGCGGTACCCACATTTTCACCAAAAGAGCAATTTCCTCTCTCTCTGGGCCCCAAGAGGGTCAGGTTGGCAGTGTGCGACGCCCACGGGCCTTGTCACTCCTTTCCTACCCTCCCGTCGCCAGGGGGCAGCTGTGTGGGCCTCGAGGACGCCCCCGGGCCTTCTCACCCACACACTGCCTCTCTTGTGAGCACTCAGTCAACACTCCGGGCCGCCCACGGGCCTTCCGGGTCGGGGCTGAGTGCTTCACTTCCCTGCCTCCGGGCAGTGGACAGCAGAGTGGGCTCCGAGGACGCCCCCGGGCCTTCTCACCCACTCTCTGTCCAAACCAGGAGTGCTCAGGCAACACTACGGGCCGCCTCCGGGCCTCCCGAGTCGGGCCAGAGTACTCCGCTTCGCTGCCCCACCCCGGGCACGTCTGTGGTGCCGTTGGTCCCGCTTGTACGGTCTCTGGGGGCCTGGCTAGGTCTCCCCAGGCCGTCTCGCTGGCTCATCCGTACTATCAGACTCGGCTACGCGATTCAGTTCGCACGCCGGCCACCCAAGTACAAGGGCATCCTCTTCACCTCCGTGCGAAGCAGCGATGCTCAAGTCTTGCGGTCAGAGATCGAGGTCCTACTGGCGAAGGACGCGATCGAGCCGGTTCCTCCAGCCGATATGAAGGCGGGGTTTTACAGCCCCTACTTCATTGTGCCCAAGAAAGGGGGTGGGTTACGGCCAATCCTGGACCTGCGAGTTCTGAATCGGGCCCTGCACAAGCTCCCGTTCAGGATGTTGACGCAGAAACGCATTTTCCAATGCATCCGTCCCCAGGATTGGTTTGCAGCGATCGACCTGAAGGACGCGTACTTCCATGTGTCTATTCTCCCTCGACACAGACCGTTCCTACGCTTTGCGTTCGAGGGGAAAGCATATCAGTACAAGGTCCTGCCCTTCGGGCTGTCCCTGTCGCCCCGCGTCTTTACGAAGGTCGCGGAGGCAGCCATTGTTCCACTCAGAGAACGCGGCGTTCGGATTCTCAACTACCTCGACGATTGGCTGATCCTAGCCCAGTCGAAGGACCAGTTGTGCGAACACAGGGACCTGGTGCTCAGTCACCTCAGCCAGTTGGGCCTTCGGGTCAACCGAGAGAAGAGCAAACTCTGTCCCACACAGAGGATCTCTTATCTCGGTATGGAGCTGGACTCGGTCAACCGGACGGCGCGCCTCACCGAGGAGCGAGTCCAGTCGGTGTTGAACTGCTTGAATATGTTCAAGAGCAGGACAGCGGTCCCACTGAAATTCTTTCAGAGGCTCCTGGGGCATATGGCATCTGCAGCCGCGGTCACGCCGCTCGGATTGCTTCATATGAGACCGCTTCAACGCTGGCTCAATGGCCGAGTCCCGAGGTGGGCGTGGCAGAGCGGTCAGTACCGGGTCCCAGTGACTCCTTACTGCCGCCAAACCTTCAGCCCGTGGTCCAGCACTTCGTTTCTCCGGGCCGGGGTGCCCCTAGAACAAGTGTCCAGGCATGCTGTGCTATTCACGGATGCCTCCACCACAGGCTGGGGGGCCACGTACAACGGGCATGCAGTTGCTGGTCTGTGGACGGGGCCGCAATTGCATTGGCATATCAATTGCCTCGAGTTACTGGCAGTACATCTGGCACTCCGCCGCCTCAAGGGGCCGCTGCGTGGCAAGCATGTACTGGTCCGTACGGACAGCACCACGGCCGTTGCGTACATCAACCGTCAGGGTGGTCTACGCTCCCGTCGTCTGCTCCAACTCGCCCGCCACCTCCTCCTGTGGAGTCAGAAGCAGCTGAGGTCGCTTCGGGCCATTCATGTCCCTGGTGTGCTGAACCAGACAGCCGACGAGCTCTCTCGTCAGCCGACACCTCCGGGAGAGTGGCGACTCCACCCCCAGGCGGTCCAGCTGATATGGGACCAGTTCGGAGCCGCACAGGTCGACCTGTTGCCTCTCCGGACTCGACCCATTGCCAGTGGTACTATTCCCTGACCGGGGGTACCCTCGGCACAGATGCACTGGCGCACAGCTGGCCCCGGGACCTACGCAAGTATGCGTTTCCCCCAGTGAGCCTTCTTGCACAGACTCTGTGCAAGGTCAGGGAGGACGAGGAGCAGGTCTTGTTAGTTGCGCCGTATTGGCCCAACCGGACCTGGTTCCCAGAACTCACGCTCCTCGCGACAGCCCCTCCTTGGCCGATTCCCCTGAGGAAGGACCTTCTTTCTCAGGGACGGGGCACGCTATGGCACCCGCGTCCAGACCTCTGGAATCTTCATGTCTGGTCCCTGGACGGGGTGCGCTTCCCGCCGGGAAGACCCCCGAAGGTGTTCGATCAGTGTCGTGCTTTCCTTCCTGCAAGATGGGTTGGAGAGAAGGCTGTCTCCCTCCACCCTCAAGGTATATGCTGCAGCAATAGCAGCATACCATGATGTAGTAGAAGGTAAGTCCGTGGGGAAGCACGACCTAATCGTCAGGTTCCTCAGAGGTGCGAGGAGACTAAATCCTCCTCGTCCATCCTCGATACCCTCTTGGGACTTAGCTCTAGTGCTCCGAGCACTTCAGAGCCCTCCCTTCGAGCCTTTGGCGTCTTGTGAGTTAAAAATCTTGTCAATGAAGACAGTGCTCCTGACGGCATTGGCCTCGATCAAGAGGGTAGGGGACCTGCATGCACTTTCGGTCAACGAATCGTGCCTAGAGTTCGGGCCAGGTAACTCTCACGTCGTCCTGAGACCCCGGCCCGGATATGTGCCCAAGGTTCCTACCACTCCCTTCCGGGATCAGGTGGTGAACCTGCAAGCGCTGCCTTCGGAGGAGGCAGACCCAGCCCTGGCTTTGCTGTGTCCGGTCCGCGCTCTTCGCGCTTACGTTGACCGGACCCAAAGCCTTCGGACCTCAGAGCAACTCTTCGTCTGTTACGGAGGCCAGCAGAAGGGAAAGGCTGTCTCCAAGCAGAGGTTAGCCCACTGGATAGTGGATGCTATAGTCTTGGCCTACCAGTCCCAAGACGTGCCTTGCCCGTTCGGTGTAAGAGCTCACTCCACTCGGAGTGTTGCTTCTTCCTGGGCGCTGGCTCAAGGCGCCTCGCTGACAGACATATGTAGAGCTGCGGGCTGGGCGACACCTAACACGTTTGCTAGATTCTATAGCTTACGTGTAGAGCCGGTATCTTCCCGCATCCTCGCCCCCAGTGGCCAGGAGCGCTAAGTGCCCGTTCTAAGTGTCGGCTTGCGAAACGCCACTCCCGCCCTCTGGGCCGGATACGTGCGTCTATTGTCTCCAGTTGTGTTCCCCGGGAAACCGGCTAACCCTGTCGAGCTCCTCCGTCACCCCTCCGGTGTCAGACGTTGCGGACCGTCTGACGCCAGGCCTGCACCCGTATGCTTGTGAAACGTGGCTGTAGGCTGGGTTCCATATGTAGCGGTTCCCTCACGGCAACCCCATATGTGTATTCTTCCACGGTATCAGCTACCCTTCGGGCTAGCCCCGTGTCTTTCCCTCGACAGAGCCCGCTCTGTCGTCTCTGGGCGTGTTCTTTCCCCCCCTTCAATCAGGCTGGAACCACCCCAGAGACTGCCATATGTTGCACTACCCTGCCAGGTTAGTCCTTATGTGTATTCTGCCACCTCTCCTTCCTGAAGGACGTGGCCCCGCAGCGTACCCTCTCTCTCAAGAACGAGGTAGGCACGCTTTCCCAGCGTTATCCAATAGTCATTCTGAGTGGGTCTTGCAGAAACAGCAGTGACTGTACTCCCTGCTTGGAGCCCTGACTTCCGTACCATACTAGACGGTACAGTGCGCTCAAGCAGGACGCTGGAAGGGCCAGCATCCTGGCGTTTTCCATAGGGATCCCATTCGTCGGTTCAGTTCTGACGTACGTCGAACGTGACCGACTGAAAGGGAACGTCTCGGTTACGTATGTAACCCTCGTTCCCTGAAGGAGGGAACGGAGACGTACGTCCCGTCGCCAGATGCTGTGCTTCCGCTGGGAGTCCGGTCACCTTCGGCTCCTCAGTAGGAAAAGCGCTGATCTACCATTCCACTTCCTATTTATACCCGCGCTGCGGGGCGGAGCGTGGAATGCGTGATCGCATGCCAAAATTCATTGGCTCGTTGTTAGATGCTCGAAGTAGGATTGGTCTCTAAAGTAAGATCCCATTCGTCGGTTCAGTTCTGACGTACGTCTCCGTTCCCTCCTTCAGGGAACGAGGGTTACATACGTAACCGAGACGTTTCCTTTAGTTGGGCAGTTTGATTTGGATTTTTATGTAGAGTTTGTGTTACATAGTTCAAAACAAAAGAAGCCAAAACTAAAGAATAATGAAGAATAATGTTTGACTAAACTCATCAGTAAATAACCATATTTATTAAATAATGTTCACCAGCAATAGTTTCTTGCCACAGACAATCTAAATTTTGAGTTTTGAAAGCTTTCTAAGAGGAAGAAGTTTAGACACACAAAGATATCAAGAATCAGCTTAGGAATCTCAACAATTGTGAGAGAGGTACTTAATGCTGCAATGCATGCTGGGAGCCACACGTTTTATACTGTGGTGCCTTAATAGGGTAGGAGCTAAACTCTGGAGGACATCAAATCTCGGACTGAACTTACCTACCCCTGACTTAGAGGCACAAAAATGTACCCTTAAGGGTACCACCCCAGTGACGGCCACTTGTACCTTAAAAGGTACCATTTTGTACTCTTTTTTTGACAGTGTGCCCAGATAATGAAATCCACATGTACCGGATGCGGCCCAGATCTGGGCCGACACTATGGTGCTGTCTTGGTAGTTACCTTGTATCCACTCGTTAAGTTGTGACGTGAGAAATGCCTTAACTCGTTTCACTTGAGAATGCCATCGACGCCCGTTTATGAGCGCTATTTGCCGCGTGAAGTCAGCCTTAGCAACCTTTGCCCACTACTGTCATAGGCAAGTAAACTGTACGTACTATAAAATAAAGTGGAACCTAATTGCCCCCCAAACTTTTCCATATGTTCTCAGACTACTGGAGCCCACTAGAGTATGAAAAGCAAAATATCCAGTTTATTTAACACAAAAAGTAAAAGTAACCTGACAAGCTTCAAAAGACACAATAAAAGTAGTCTACAAAACATATGCATGCCAACTTATGTGTGAGGAAAAATGTGTCGACATGAACTTTTCTCTCCACCAGAGCCTTCAAATGAAAAGGACTGTAGCGTTTGATTTAAAAAATGTATTTCGGCTTGCCATCGTTGAGTGCAAATATGACAGAAGGGCGAGTAAACGATGACAACGCTCAGAGCTAAACATGTTAAACGTTAAGGCATCCCTATCGTGAAACTACAGAAGGATTCAGTCTCCTCATCTCATTCAGAATAAAGAATAAAGTGTATGATTGTACAGATAAACACTTTAAAAGAGATGAGGAATGGTTAGCATACAGTTAGCATGGATTGATTCTTCTTCTGAGGGGGGTTGCATTAATTAGGACACAAGGCCAGCGAGAGTGTGCTCACAGGATTACTAACACACAGCAAAACATATGACAGGGTTAAAAAAGTCAGGACACACAAACAACTGAGTATGCAGCGCCCTCTATTGACCACCAGGAGCAGGCCAGCATTATTATTACAGCCTTGTTTTCTTCTGCCTGTAACTGCATTAAAGAACAGATCAGCCAGCATAAATACTAAAGCAGATGAAAAGTGTAAACCTCAGACTGTGATATAGTCATCAGCTCTTAGCTGAGAAACACATTTGTGCTAAATGCAAATAACAACAGAAAGCTAGTCGCGTAATTGTGCAATAATTTGAATACCTACATAAATAAAGTTAGTGCTGGGCAATCGATTAATTGTGATTAATCACATCCAAAACAAAAGTTTGTGTTTACATAATATATGGCAAACACAAACTTTAGTTTTGGATGCGATTAATAGAGATATACAAGTATTTTTGATCGTGTTAAATAAATATCTTGCATTTATTTAAGCTGTCCTTACTAATAGGGATTAAGGGCTTACATGTGCATTGTGCAATAAAGTACTCACGATAAAGACCTAGAGATAAGATAAGGTATAAAGATCAAAAATATATCAGTAAGTCTCAAGCAATTTGTTAGTAAATATGTTAATGGTTTGTTTAATACTTAGTATGAAATAATAAAACATTTAGTTAATATTATATTAAGTTTTTTGTTTTGTTTTTTCAATTTTTTTACAAATTTTTTTTGGGGAACAATTAACTTGGATGTTTAAGTCATTTCAACTTAAATTATGTTGAACTGAAAAAATGAGTTGAATCTTGTATAACTTTTTTAAAAAGTAGAAAATTGTTTAAAGGACTAGTTCACTTCAAAATGAAAATGTCCTGATATTTAACTCACCCCCATCTCGTCCAAGATGTTCATGTCTTTCTTTCTTCAGTCAAAAAGTTTTTTTAAGGAAAACATTCCAGGAATAGGGTCTGATCTGGGATTGGTCAATTAAAAAACAAAGTATGCTCTGCGGTGCTGCGGATTGGAAAGGTCATGCTAGATCAAGGCGGAAGTAGCGGCCCAAGTGAACGTGTGAGGACGAATACAAATATCCTTTACTAAGAACACCCCATCTTCAAATTCAAAATCGCCCGACATTGTTGTATCTTTTTTTGCTAAAGGGTGTTGGGATTAATCTTCACAGGGTTGCACTTCCACATACATTTACATTTACATTTACATCTCCGCAAACATCTAGTGTGACGTTTTCTGCGTGAGTACGTAATCCGTAGCTGTCGCAGAGCAGCGCAAGATGAGCAATTTAGATTAAAAAGTATATACTTTTACATTTTTTCTTCTTACTTTGAAACTGCACTGATTGGGACCTTCACAAGTCTATAATGTGGAGGAAAATCCTGGAATGGATTCCTCAAAAAAAAAAAAAAAAACTTTATTTCTTTCTGGGCTGAAGAACATCTTGGATGAGGTGTAGGTGAGTAAAATATAATTTTCATTTCAAAATGAGTTAATCTAATCTAACGTGTTTAGATTAGTTAACGGAATGTAAAAACTAGTTAACGCATGCAATTCATTTTTTTCTTCTTCAGTTTAACGCGTTACAAATATTTAACGCAATTAACGCGGCATCCTTACTGTCATCCTCTGGCTAGCATTACAATCACACTCTTATTCATGCAAATGCTTTTAAACCATTCAAGCGCGACAAGACAAAAGAGAACGCGCTGTCTGGGAATGTGCTGTCACACACACACACACACACACACACACACACACACACACACACACACACACACATGCGACAGTATCATGAGCACAGACAGCACCAGAATCCAGTTGTCTTCGTGACAGAATCATGACAACATGTCCGTTTAGTAATCTGCATAAGAACAGTCTTAAATGAGTTAAATAACTTCTTAAATGAACATAAGAGTTGTGAGAAAATGTCAGATCTTAAAGCGACAGCAGCCACTAATGCTGTCTGTCATTAATGTTAATCACAGAACAAAGGGAACAGAGAACATTTTGACTAAAGAACGTCTGTAGCTTTAATAAAGATCAATCTATATTTGATACATTTATGCAGTGCAGACTGTTTTATATCTTTATTCAGTTTCTGTTGCCTATATTATTTCACATTTATTATGGGTTTACGTGAGGATTGGTTTAAGTTCACTTAAATTAAAAGTGGTTATAGTTTTGAAGAATATGTTAAACAGCTTTTAATTACACTGTAATGTTTAATGGCTATAATTAATGTTTAAAATTGGGGGAAATCAATTTCATAGAGACATCAGCTGTATTAGTAGGCCTTGTCAGTGATAGGCCTACAGGCCAGTCTTTAAACAAATATTCTAAATATAATGTCTTTATATTGTTTCTACATTCATTTGGAAAATAAACTGGGGAATTGTTATGTTATAAAATATATTATATTACGTGTTTCTAATCTAACATGCGTGATTTTTGTATATCATATGTTGTCATAACTTAGCCTATCTTTTTTTTTTTTTTTTTTTTTTACAGTATTTTATTGCGATTTTACTCAAAAGGCAACATTTGATCCAGTATTTGTGCGATGTGTTAGGCTGTTAAATAAAAACTTCTGATGTAAAAACAAGTTTTTCAGTTTAGTCAGAGTCACGTTAATAATTTGGCATAATTTATTGGGCGTATATATGTTCAGTTCATGCTTATATTAATGTTTATAAATTGCTTGATTTTAAACACTATCTCTGCTGTATCTGTCGCTCTCGAAGCGAAACCAATTGCCGTGGATCTGCGGCAGATGATGTATGATGGGATGGAGAGAGAGAGAGAGAGAGAGAGAGAGAGAGAGAGAGAGAGAGAGAGAGAGAGAGAGAGAGAGAGAGAGAGAGAGAGAGAGAGAGAGAGAGAGAGAGAGAGAGAGAGAGAGAGAGAGAGAGAGAGAGAGAGAGAGAGAGAGAGAGAGAGAGAGAGAGAGAGAGAGAGAGAGAGAGAGAGAGAGAGAGAGAGCCGCCACTTCCTGGCCAGATTGCTTGCTCCCCTCACACCTTTGTTTGTGCTGATGGGAGGACTGAGGCCGACGGGTGTGAAAGTCACACACACACACACACACACACACACACACACACTCGCACGCTCTCGCCGAGAAGCCGTACTGTTTTGTTTGTTTCGACTTATCAGTGGAACAGATTGAGCATCGAGGCGTCGTCTCACGTTTGACGTTCGTTTTGAGAAAATCACACCCCCGAGAGCCACGGACCAGACCCGTTGACAGTGCAACTTTGATTTGTGTGTGTATGCGTGTGTTTTGTCACAAGCCCTCGTCTCGAGCTCACCCCGGCTCCGTCTTATACACCCTTAACACCTCCGAGTTGGTCAACATATGTCAGAAAGCGAGCGGAAGTAGGAAGAGAGGGCTGAGGACACCGCGTGAGAATGAAGATGATGATGTTGTGTTGTGTTACTCTCAAACGCCGAGCACAACCTTCAGGGTGCAAATTACTGAGGGCTTCTGACATATCGGCCCCTCCTGGGAACGCAAAACAAGTGTTTGGCAATTTTCGGTTCAATTAGACTTCATGGTTAGCAAGGAATGCGTATTAAATGATCGCAAAAGTTAAAAAAAATTTTTTTATTTTTAACAGAAAATGGAATTAGTATTCCTGATTCATTATAATTACTGTATATAAAAACACAGAGGAGGACAGTATTGAAGTACTTTCCAAATTTACTTTCCAAATTTTCAAGTATATGTAGGCTACTTTATAAGTGCTTTATCAATGTCAACATTCCAGAACATAATATTGTACTTTTTACTGCAATACATTTCATATTGAATATCATTTAATACTTAATTACATTAAAAATGTAGTACTGTATACTTTTACTCAAGTAAAAGTAATTCAAAGTTTTACTTGAGTAAGTTTTACAAGTAGAAAAGTACTACATTTTTAATGCAACTAAGTATTAAAGGTTAGAAAAAAACAACTATTAGAAATGTAGTGCAGTAAAAAGTATGATATTATAGATTATGCTTTGGGGTGTAGTTAAGTAAAAGTTTTCCAAAGAAAAACACTGATAAAGTATACTTAAAAGTGTTCCCACAGTATAAATGTCTCTTATTTTCATATTATTTTTTCATGAAACTGTAATGATTTTCTCCACCTCTGAAAAAAAAAGTATTATTTGTTGACATAAGCAATGCTGTGCCAGTGGTGAAACGTCAAATGAACCAAGAATACCCGTTTTCCTTATCCAATCAAATCTAGGGTAAAAACGAAATGTCCCTCATATTAAATCCCGCGTGTTGTGGAGGTTACTTGTGTTGTGAATGCCGTCTTGTGTGGTGTTTGTATATTTTAGCACTTTTCATCAATCCATGTCCTCTTCTGTCATATCAGGCTTTTCCGTAGAGTAAATGATTATGAAACGGTTTGTTGAAATGATGGAGAGCGTCGGTATGATTTCTTATGTGTGCAGAATAACACACAGGCTGAGGAAATCCCACAAACCTGGGATCAGAAGATTCACAACCATCCAGCAACCTCCAAGAAACGTGCTGGCAACCATTAGAAAACACCTAGGACAGCCTGAGCATCGAGGCAGCACGTACACACACACACACACACACACACACACACACACACACATACATTTCTATACAACATGTACAAATCCAGTTAACAATATTAATTTATTAATTAACTAATTTAACGTGTGTTTTTGTTCCACTCCACACACACACACACACACTTCATCACACTCTCTTGGCATCTCTGCTGTGCTGTGTGATTTTTTTCTTTGCTTCCTTTCTTTCATCTCTCCTTTTTTTAAACACATGTCCTCATTTTTAAACTATCTATCATGTCCGCACCAGTGGGGGCTTTTAAACTGTGCAATTGGCACTTTCTCGGCTGCTGAGCTGGAAAAGGCTGTAGTGCTGTGGAAGACACAAATCTGGAATACACCTTCCTCTACGTAGGCATGACACACACACACACACACACAGAGAGAGAGAGAGAGAGAGAGAGAGAGAGAGAGAGAGAGAGAGAGAGAGAGAGAGAGAGAGAGAGAGAGAGAGAGAGAGAAGCATACCGTAGGTACGAAAAGTATTCAGACCCCCTTAAATTTTTCACTCTTTATTATATTGCAGCCATTTGCTAAAATCATTAAAAGGGTCATATAATGGTACATGCACTTTTACAAGCTGATTGAATGGAAATGTGTGTTGGCAGTGCCTGTACACAACCATCCTATAATGATAAAAATCCATCCAGTGTTTTTTTTATCTCCTTATATTTTTTATCCTGTCTCACATCGAGCCGTCTGATCGTGTGACGTCACACACGCCCCTCCCACGATTGTTGATTGACAGCCGTGTTTCTCCTCAGACCCGCCCTGAGCGAGCTCACCATAGTCCGCCATTGTTGATCCGCTGGAGCAGAAGTGATTGTGGTGTTCTGTTCTTGGGTGTAATAATGAACACAGCAGTTTTTCTGATGTTCCTCGATCTGAACCGCTGAAGACCCAGTGGCTGAGTTTTGTTTTCGAAGGGAATATTCACCCAAACAATGTCAATGCTTTCATGTTTGCACTGATCATTTCTCACCAGACTGCTTTATAAACGAGGGTCAGTATAAAGCAATAAGTTACATTACGGCATGCTTTCTATGTATGACGTTTTCAATATAATTTATAATCCCACGTTTATAATGAACAACGCATTATGGTTATTGTGTTTTTACAAACAGTGTAGGGTGTGTACACACAGCTGCCTGAAGAGCTCAGAGACAGAGTTGTGACAAGGTTACAAAAAAATTCTGCTTCACTTAAGGTTCCTAAGAGCACAGTTGCCTTCATAATCCTTAAATGGAAGACGTTTGGGACGACCAGAACCCTTCCTAGAGCTGGCCGTCCGGCCAAACAGTAAAGAAGAACCCAAAGATCACTGTGGATAAGCTCCAGAGATGCAGTCAGGAGATGGGAGAAAGTTGCAGAAAGTCAACCATCACTGCAGCCCTCCACCAGTCGGGGCTTTATGGCAGAGTGGCCCGATGGAAGCCTCTCCTTCAGTGCAAGACACATGAAAGTTTGCTAAAAAAAAACACCTGAAGGACTACAAGATGGTGTGAAATAAGATCCTCTGGTCTGATGAGACCAAGTTTAGACCGTTTTGGCCTTAATTCTAAGCGGTATGTGAGGAGTAAACCAGGCACTGCTAATCACAATACAGTCCCTACAGTGAAGCATGGTGGTGGCAGCATCATGCTGTGGGGTGTTATTCAGCTGCAGGAAGAGGACGGCTGGTTGCAATCGAGGGAAAGATGAATGCGGCCAACTAAAGGGATATCCTGGATGAAAACCTTCACCAGAGTGCTCAAGACCTCAGACTGGCCCGAAGGTTCACCTTCCAACAAGACAGTGACCCCAAGCACAGCTAAAATAACGAAGGAGTGGCTTCACAACGATTTCATGACTGTTCTTGAATGGCCCAGCCAGAGCCCTGACTTAAACCCAGTTGAGCATCTCTGGAGATGAAAATGGCCGTCCACCAACGTTTACCATCCAACCTGACAAAACTGGAGAGGATCTGAAAAGAGGAATGGCAGAGGATCCCCAAATCCAGGTGTGAAAAACTTGCTGCATCTTCCCCAAAAAGACTCATGGCTGTATTAGATCAAAGGGTGCTTCTACTAAATACTGAGCAAAGGGTCAAAATACTTAGGACTATGTGATATTTCAGTTTTTCTTTTTTAATAAATCTGCAAAAATGTCTACAATTCTGTGTTTTTCTGCCAATCTGGGGTGCTGTGTGTACATTAATGAGAAAAGAAAATGAACTTAAATGATTTTAGAAAATGGCTGCAACATAACAGAGAGGGAAAAATTTAAGGGAGTCTGAATACTTTCCGTACCTACTGTATACATACACACAGAGACACACACACTCTCTCACAAAATGGCACAGTCTCATACACACACACACACACACACACACACACACACACACACACACACACACACACACACACACACTCATGTGCACAAACACACACACTCTCTCTCACAGATATACACACTTTCGTTCTTTCTCTTTCTTTCTCTCTCTCTCTCTCTCTCTCTCTCTCTCTCTCTCTCTCTCTCTCTCTCTCTCTCACACACACACACACACACACACACACACACAGATCAGCACAGAGAGAGTCTCATGTATTGTGAATGAGAGCTGGTGCTGTACTCATGAGAGCGTCTCCGCTGTAGGCAGAGTGTTTATGTACAGCACGTTGTCCTGCATGTAATGCGTCAGTGAGCGCGTGTAGAGTCGAGCTGATCACAGATGTAAGTATCACGGCCCCGGTGCCTGCATGGCTGCCGGTGAGAGCTGCTGTATTAATCTTCCCACCGTCTCTCCCAGGCGGGGCAGTTGTTGGTCCGATGCGGGGCCCCTGGGGGCCCGGGCCGAGTGATGCGTCTGCAGGCTGTCAGTGATGAATGGAGAGCTGCATAAAATCTTTTTAATAACCTATGAGAAAAGAGTCCAAGAGCACATATACATAGCTGCAAATGGAGGACTCTCGCCAGAGAGTGTATTACAGTCCGCTTGACTGCATTTTTAGAGCCAAAAGTGTGGGAGGAATTATTCTCGAGAGAAAGAGAGAGAGGGGGGGGGGGGTAATTCAACAGGTAAATCTGGTTAAAAACACACACAGGACGACAGCTCTGTCTGGCAGTGTGTAATCAGATATTCACTTTGAAAAGTTTTAGGGTGAATCCCTTGATAAATATAAAAAAATAAAAATGCATTTTGTATTTTGAAAATTAAGCCATTATGAATAAAATAAATATAAATGTTTTTGTCATTCAAAATTTTATTAATTAATTAATTTGATAATAGATATAGTGCGTTATTAGTGATATATCAATATACAGTATTTGGCTATTATGAATATGTTGGTTTTATAATGTGAAAGCTAACAAACGTCTTCAAACTATGTGAAATGTTTGCTTGAAAATCCTGTAAATATACAGGTATACGTAATATTTTAAATACTGTTCACACAACAAAACTATTCAAAAAGTAACAAAAAAGTGTAAAATCTAAAGGAAATGGAGACATTAAATGAAATGAAAATGCATTAGGCTAACCCTAAATGTGTAGCAAATGCAATTAGCTGAAGACCCACGTTAGTAGATCTTTATATGTAATTTCATAATTACTTTTATTATCATGGTTAAAGTGTACTCCTGAATTACTGACAAACATCAATGGCAAATTAAATACTCTTTAATATAGTTTCTATTGAAAGATGCAGATGTTTTTACAATTACAGCTTTTTTTTTTTTTTTTTACAGATGTATTTGTGAAAGAATGGGTCGCTCTCAGTGGTCTGAGTTTGGCGGTTGCCAGGAGAACGGGACTTGCCTGACTGTATTATGACATGTGTAAAGTTTGGTGGAGGGGGGATTGTGGTGTGGGGTTGTTTTTCAGGGGTTGGGCTTGGCCCCTTAGTTCCAGTGAAAGGAACTCTTAATGCTTCAGCACACCAAGACATTTTGGACAATTTCATGCTCCCAGCTTTGTAGGAACAGTTTGGGGACGGCCTCTTCCTGTTCCAACATGACTGCGCTCCAGTGCACAAAGTGGCGTATTTAGACAACGTTTCAAAATATACTTTAAAGTAAACCAAAAAAAATGTCATTATTACAAAGTGCACTTTTAAAAAAGTACTTAAGTGGGTTAAGAAACAATCATAAAAGTGTCCTTTCATATTATTCCAGGAATAGTTTTTAATTCAATACAAGCTTATCTTTTGCACGCAGTTTATTAACCTCCTGTGTTTCCTGTGTTGTCTATAATATGTTGATGCAGGTTCAAAGGTGTGGATGACCTCGCAGTAATTCCGCAAACACACTGATTGAAAAGTATGTTACAGGAGTTCGACTGCTCCTCTCACATGCACACACTCAGGGTGAGAGGCAACCTGTCAGAGTGTCATAATTACCCATGAGCACTCGCAGAGGGGCTTATTTGACAGCCTTGGCTTCTCTGACAACCTGCTGAGACACTTGTGAAAAAAGACACTCACTTCAGCGACACACAGGCACTTTAGCGGGAGATAAAAACACTTCACGGCGACAGTGTTCTGACATGACACTCACCCGCGCTTCCTTTATTACTGTCATCTTTCTTTTCGCTAAGTCTCTCTATAGGCATCTCACCGTCTGCTGCGGTTCGACCTGTGTGCCCGCGCCCACACACACACACACACAGACACATGTCTGGTTCACTATCTTTCTGGGGACTTTCCATAGACATAATGGTTTTTATACTGTACAACCTGTATATTCTCTCCCCTTACACTAAACCTACCATCACACAAAACGTTCTGCATTTTTACAGTCTCGAAAAACCTCATTCTGTATGA
The DNA here is from genome assembly GCF_024679245.1 of Pseudorasbora parva. Classification (NCBI taxonomy): domain Eukaryota; kingdom Metazoa; phylum Chordata; class Actinopteri; order Cypriniformes; family Gobionidae; genus Pseudorasbora; species Pseudorasbora parva. The sequence goes on along the minus strand of NC_090177.1, from coordinate 41,002,848 downwards.
TTTATAAGCTTGTTTCCTCATGGGAATCTTAATTTATGTCCTCACAGTGACACGAGTCCCCATGAGCCACACACACACACACACACACACGCACGCACGCACGCACGCACGCACACACACACACACACACACACACACAGGCAAGCTGATGACGGCAGTTTGGAAACACATGATGACACTGATCTGATGAGGGAAGGTGAGAAAGTGCCATAATTCTGCCTGCAGTTCCTTTCTCTCGCTTTAGTGGAAAGACTTTTCATGTGTTAAAGAAAGAGCATGCGATACAGTATCATTGTTTCACAAGGGCGCCACTTAGGCATGATTACTTCATTAAAGAAACTATGTAGCATGTTATCGTGTTAGTGTGAATGAGTTGTTGGTGCATACTGTAAAAAAATATGTTGTTGGTTTAACTTAAAAAAGTAAGTAACCTGGTTGCCTTAAAATGTTGAGTTTATTGAAATTAAAAAAGTTGAGTTGATACAATGAAGGAAATTAGTTTAATAAATAGAAACTCAAAATATTATTGGATCTGAACCAAATAAAAATTTGATAAATCATGAAAATAGCACGATTTGGCATGTTTCACTGTGTCTTCACAAATAAAACACACACAATTGCCCAATATATTTACAAAATCTTTTAATAATATTTGAATAAAGGTTGATTCTCAAAAAGATTCATTGTATTAACTACATTTTTTAGTTCCAATGAACTCAAAATATTAAGGCAACCAGGTTTTTTTTTACAGTGAGGAAAGACAAAATAAAAAAAATAGCTCAGACTTTTGTTCAGCCTTGCCTTATTCAGAAACCCATTACCACTCTAAAGGTCAGGGTCAGTTTTTCGTTATTTTATAAATTAATACATTTATTCAACAAAGATGCATTAAACAGTGACAGTAATAAATATATATACATTTAATAAATGCTGTTCTTTTGACCTTTCTATTAATCAAAGAATCGTGAAAAAATATATATCACAGTTTCCACAAAAATATGAAGCAGCACAACAAATAAAATTTTCACCATTTCTGAAGGATCACGAGACACTGAAGACTGGAGTAATGATGATGAAAATTCAGCTTTGATCACAGGAGTACATTATTTTTTACAGTATTCACATAGAAAACAGTTCTATTAAATGTAAATAATATTTCACAACATTGCGGTTTTTATTGTATTTTTTTTAAATCAAACTTGTAGATTTATTAAATTAAACTCAAAACAAATCACTCAAGATACTAAGACTTCCAAGAAAACATGAACAGAACAACCGGTAAAACATGACGGGACATTGTGTACTGTATTATGCATAGATTTGTCACTGTCATCAATAAATACTTAAAAATACATCCATAAATATTTATCAAAAACAGCAAATGTTCATATACTTTCTGAAGGACAGTCCGAATTCATTTATTATTCTATAATAATAATAAAAAACACACATGATTTTTAATAATGTAGGATCTAAAGTTTGTCCTGAGAAGAATTATTGATATGAATAACAAAACAAGTCAATTTCAGAAGTTCATTCCATTTAAATTTAATAAAATAGTGGTTCAAATGAATTGGAGTCCCTCAGCAGTTTGTGCCAAATATCATCCTAATTTTATTAATTTACATGGCATTATTTATCCACCTGCTTTTACCTAAACTCCTCCCTTCTTTTCCATGAGAAAAACATGTTTTTCAAAGGGTTGTGTGTGTGTGTGTGTGTGTGTGTGTGTGTGTGTGTGTGTGTGTGTGTGTGTGTGTGTGTGTGTGTGTGATCATGTATGTGCATGTTTGGCAGGTAGAAGGCTGTGAGCGCAGGCTGTCGGAGAGCACTCCTGATTACACACTGCCATTCATCAAAGTGTCACGCCGCTGACAGCTGCTAATAAATATACTGCCACAGGACCCCCCCCGCCCCTCCACCGAAGCTCCAGCCAGCCGCTCCTCACACCCCGCCTCTGACACCGCTGCTGAGGTCGACATCACCCGCGCAAAACTGCAAACCTCATTTGCTAATTGCCGCTTTCGCCATCAATCTGGCTCCTGTCGCATGGCTTGTCAATAGGAAAAATGAAATAAATATGTGCGCGTCCCATGATGGCAGGAAAACATATTTAGCTTCTATTGGAAATATCCTGTCAAATACAAATCTGTGTTATTTTTGTCTTTTCAGTAGCTAACAGCATGCTACATACCTTCATTTCTCATTACTGTGATGATAAAAAATTGTGTCGTCATTTCCTGACCCTCATGTCCCAAACATGACTTTCATGTGAACACAGAGGAATTTTGATGAATCTTTTGCTGTTTGATTATATAATAAAATTCAATGGAGTTTCGAGCTCCAAAAAGGACATAAAGGCAGCGTAAACGTACTACATACATACTCCAGTGATTAAATCCGGCTTCTCGAGCTATATGATCACCCTGTATAATAAACAGAGCAAAATTTAAAAAGTTAATCACGGTTAAATAGAACTAAATAATTAAACATATTGGCAAATGTTGGCAAAAAATCAATTACATCTAATTTTTAAGTCAAGAAATGTAAAGTTTAAGTTTGAAGAGCACATTTGAATTGGCCTTAACTTCCAATATTTGAGTAAGCTAATTCATACATTTAACTTAAAATTGTCAACTTAAATATTTTTAGTAGTGGAAACTTGGCTAGCTTTAACTAGCTAATTCAATAAAAAAAATCCTCCCTCACATATCCCCCTATTGACAGAAATGAGAGAGGGAGGGGAAGGTGTAAGGGAGGATTTTTCAGGCGGGACTTTTTACTGCACCGAGTCGAAGTACTCTAGGAAAGGAGTTGAACAAGCCCTATTTCTAAAAACGGCGGAGTGGTCCTTTAATTTAAGTCCACTCGAAGGCGTGAATGAAAACAAATGACTCCATTACAAGTTACAAGTCCCCCATTCCAATACCACCTGAGTAAAAGTCGTAAGGAGCAGGATAGGACACCCGTCTTAGGTTAACCCTCTATGGCAGAAGTGTTAAACTCAGTTCCTGTAAGGCCACAGTCCTGCAGAGTTTAGATGAGACCCTGCTCCAATACACACTGTCAGAAAAAAAGGTACAGTGATATCACTGGGGCGGTTCCCTAAGGTACAGAACTGAAAAGGTACTAATATGTACCATTTAGGGGTTGATATTACTTTTGTACCTTAAGGTACCGCCCCCAGTGACAGCACTGTACATTTTTTTCTGAGAGTGAAACTTTCACTTTCTGTGTTTCATTAGGACTGGAGTTAATCTCTGCAGGATGTCCAGGAGCAAGATTGGGCCCTGGAGGATCGGACACCCCTGCCTGCCGTCCAAGGGAACGTATACTGAACATCCATCAGCCAGCAGATCCCGTTTCCAGATATGGAGGAGAGCCAGTGTAAGGTTAAGTGTGTCTACAGATCGGTGGCATCTAGGGGCCATCTGCACTGCCCGGCAGGTCCCGTGACCCCTCTGTCAAGGTTAAGTGTTCCTCAATGAGGCTAGGACCGCAGAGGTGGAGGAAGTAGAGGCACCTGAAGAGAGTGAAGAGGTTTGGGTCAGCAACATCACTGACCACCTACCTTTACACCCACAACAACCTTAACCAAAAAGACAAGAAAAGTCCAGACTCATTAAAGGGTGTCTAATCCTCCTGGAGGGTCAATGTCCTAGCTCTAGCCTACCCCCAATAAACTGGCTCTACGTTTCTAGTAATCCTAAGGATTTTGATGTTCTGATTCAGGTGTGTTTGATCAAGACTGGAGCTAAACTCTTCAGGATAGTGGCCCTCCAGGACTGGACACCTAACTCAAACACTGATATGGAAAACACATGGGCAGAGTCACCGCCTGCTGTTTGAAATGCCATCTCTGCTGATTTGGACTGTTTTCTATTGGACCCGACACTCGAAAGTTTGATACTGATCTGTAATGTGTCCTCATGCCATTTCCCCCTTCCTCCCAAATACCCTCCATCCTTTTTATTTCCTTAAAGTCAAGCTATATTACTTCTAATATACACTGAAAAAAAAAAAAAAAAAAAAAAAAAACAGGTCTCCAATTGAACATCACATATAAATTTTTTCATTAGGCCACATTGATTTTCTGTGATTTAAATTGCATCAATTCACAGAAATTCAATTTGGCCAACTGAAAAATGTAGATGTGATCAGTCACTAGAAAATGTTCAATTGGACACTATTTCCAAGTTATTTCAATTGCAAAAAGTCTTCCAAACACCCTGAATTCTTCCTACAAGTTAAACGATGAGTCTCTGCAAAAATATGCATCAAGGGATGTATATGAAGAAATAAATATGGTCAAGTTTAATTTCCTGTTGACTTAAATGCTTTTACTCAAGTTAATATATTGTAGTTTAAAGGGTTAGCTCACCCAAAAATGAAACGTCTGTCATTAACTCCTCACCCTAATGTCGTTCCACACCCGTAAGACCTCCGTTCATCTTCACACACAGTTTAAGATATATTATATTTAGTTCGAGAACGTATGCAAGTGTATGCACACTATACTGTCCATGTCCAGAAAGGGAATGAAAACATCATCACAGTAGTCCATATGAGACATCAGTGGGTTAATTAGAATCTCTTGAAGCATCGAAAATACATTTTGGTCCAAAAATAACAAAAACTACGACTTTATTCAGCATTGTCTTCTCTTCCATGTCTCTTAAATAAAGATTCAAACGGTCATGAGAATTATTTTTTTTCTGAGATGATTATTATACTTTACAACAAATAAATAGCTTATTATATAATACTGAATTAGTCCTGGTGGCCGTTAAGAGTTGCTATGGCTACAGTTAACACACTCCAGCTGCTGGAGAAAACAGCGTTGACATTTTTGATGCGGCAGACAAACTGCATCTGACAAAATGATTGCGATTGAAAGTCATCACATGTAAACGCCAGATCGGTTTAGATAACGTCTCATGTAAACAGTCCACTAAATCTTTCAATCTGTACACACACAAAAAAAGCGTGCTTGTAAACGTGGCTAGTAACGCGCAAAAATGATTATCGTCCGTCACTGACTTGGAGGAGCAGCCGCGTGCAGTCCTACATCACCGGACTAATCTTCACGGTACTTTAGATCACGGTGGAAACGCAGACAGTTGCAGGTCTGGGGGGAAAACGTTCCTGTAAAAAAGTTCCTGGTACAAACTGTTCCGGGTAATTTTGGTGGAAACGTGGCTTTTGATTATGTTTTTATTCCCTTTCTGGACGTGGACAGTATAGTGTGCATACACTTGCATTCGCTCTCTGACTAAATATAAAATATCTTAAACTGTGTGTGAAGATGAACGGAGGTCTTACGGGTGTGGAACGACATTAGGGTGAGGAGTTAATGACAGATGTTTCATTTTTGGGTGAACTGACCCTTTAAACAGAAGATTGTTCACAGTCGTCATCTCTCTCTCTCTCTCTCTCTCTCTCTCTCTCTCTCTCTCTCTCTCTCTCTCTCTCTCTCTCTCACTCTCTGACTTTCTCTCTCTCACTCTCTGACTTTCTCTCTCTCTGTGCTTCTCCTGACAGGTGTGTGAGTCGGCTCCCCCTGTAGGGAGATGAATGAAGCGCGTGATGTTGCAGTGATGGTGGTCCGGTGGCTGAGGCGGAAGCCGGCGTGTTTGTGTGTGTGACTCTTGCCAGGCTGGAGACCATACTGTGCAACAGATGGTAGCGAAGGTGGGATTCAGACGGGCAGGTTGAGGGGCACAGCAGCTGCTCTCACGGCCAGCTCAGTGGCGCCCCCTACTACCCGACATACACAACAGTACTTGAGCTACACTGCCTAAACATTCACCCAGGTGTCCTGCTCACTGTGCGCTGGATCCTGTACTATAGCGCAGCGGATTTCAGGTACTTTATAAAAAAACAGTTTCACAAAATGTTTTTTCTTTGTGCCCTCACGTACAGACAACAACATTGTCAAAATGATTCCCATACATGCCAGGCCAGTGTGTGGCGCTGTAATTCTGCCACAGAAATACACTAAAAACAGAGAAGAAGAGTTGTGGCTAGAAGGGGTATAGCAGTGGTCGGAGGTGAGGCAAAACACCTCCCAAAAAGACGGGGCCTCAGACATCAGCTATACACTCGTTATTGCAGTGCATTGTGGGATTGAATGTGTGCACTTGATAACATCCAATAGGGTTTTGGACAGTGTTGGGGAAAGTTACTTTGAAAAGTAATGCATTACAATATTGCGTTACTACCTTAAAAAGTAACTTAAATTTTTTTACTTTTTAACCCCTTAAATGTCACCTGCCTACATTTACGTCACTATATTACTATTAAATCCTAATGGAATCATGACAAACTATATATTGTTGGAAAGGTCTAACACTCCTGAAGAGATTTTGTCCATTGTTTTATGATAAAAATTACATGATGACAGTAAAATAGTAATTTGTGACGAGAGTGCCCCTCAAAAAAAAAAGAAATCTACATCATAACAGCAGTTGTAACCTTTAACTACTTTATAATGAAAATCTTTTCTTTTCTTGACAAAACACATATCATTTGAAAGGTCTGAGTCTCAATGTTCCATATTTGGTGACTGTTTTATGATGGAAGTGATATTTGGACAGAAATTTACAGAAAAATACATCAAATAAACAATCAATGGAAATTGGATGACACCCGGTGGCTGTTTTTGGTATAGCACCTAAACAAAATCTCATGGGGACTTCAATTTTTGTGATATCAACTTCGAATTTGGAACACAATGTGGTTATACATATGGCTTTGATTTCATAGTAATTTTAGAGTAAAACATTTTTTGTAAAATATTTATTTTATATAAAATAAAAATATTTAGTATTGTATTTTTCATTTTCAATAAATGTAAACTTCCATAACTTTTCTATTATTTTATATTTTGAAATGCTATATTTTCACTTCACCAATAATCTGCTGATTGTCATCTTTAAATCAAGACCAAACTTCTATATTGACAATATATAATGAGAATAATCTGGATTCGTGAAAATTTGAACAATTGCAAGAACAAATGTGTGCGCATAAACACCTGTAGGGAACTTTTCCACACTCTAAAAAATGCTGGGTTAAAGCAGCACTAGGTAACTTTTCAACCTTCATAATATATTTTTTAAGACTCTTGTGATGATAAATCGACTTACAATAGGTTGAATGACACGTCTGCCATAGCTTGATGGTGTCTGTATCGTTTTTAATCGTACTTTTAAACTTCGGGTTTCGAGTAGTAACCCGAGAACAAAAAGAACTACAAAATTCGACTGCTTTACGGCATATACGTCACTTCCACCAACACCCACACTTCCTTACATTCGGACGTGCGAGCCCAACTTTGTTCGTCGGATAATATAGTCATGTCCGAAGCAGCAGAGACAAATAAGAAAGAAAAGGTTTTGTTGGAGGAAAGCAATAAGAGGAAACGAAAAAGTGATGGGATTAAAGGCAGGACAAGGATCACCATGTGACCAGCGTTTGCTCGTCGGCGTGAGCTGAAGGAGGCGTGCCCGACCGATGCTGTCCTGCTTGTTACGGTGAGCTACCACTCAAACATTGAACTGAAGTATCATATAGATTCTGGAAAACGGTAACCAATAGACTACTATAATGACGCTGGCTTGTAAACGTGAGCATCGTGATTATTTAAATAAAGATTGCGAATACAGTCCTCTTTTTATTTAGAATAACTGCATTGATGAACTGTGCCCTAATGTGCCTAAATTGTGTCCATTTTGAAATGACATTGTCTTTAATGTCGCTTCAATTGTCATGAGTCTGAATCTCTGAATCTGGCTGGCACAACTCTCTTTCTCTCTCTCTCTCTCTCTCTCTCACGCTCTCTCTCTCTCTCTCTCTCTCTCTCCCTCTCTCTCTCTCTCTCTCTCTCTCTCTCTCTCTCTCTCTCTACACAGGTTTGAGAACCACACGTGGCGTCCTAAAAGCTAACTTGGCTCCTCCTGGTTCCACGCTCTGTTGTAATGTTATTGGAGTATCACGCCCCTGGCGACGCTTCCACATCAGATGGTCCCTCGAGCAGGACCAGCTGCGCTCTCAGAGGGCTGTGATGACCAGGGATGCCCGCGCTGTTAATTAGGATGGTGTGATTAATGGAGGAAAGGTTGTGGAAGCGCTGGGTTTGGAATAGGTACAGGGGGAGGGGGGAACGTTTGGGTTGGTGGTCGAAGCAGACAGTTAACGCGCCAGCTTCTCCATCTCCCCCTCAGGCCTGAGTGAGAGCGTTTGAGAGATTGTGAGACTGAAGGATGTGGCAGCCACTCGTCTCACGAGTACCATGCACCTGAAAGGGTGGATCTTCAATCTCACAGCGGTTCTTTCATTTGATTATCACTATCTTACATTTGATCTTATTCCTCTTATGAGTGATAGAGGGCTGTCAAGAGAGTATATTGATGGATCCAGAAGGCATACTAGTGCTGGTGAAGTATGTTTGTAGGTCTGTTCTGACAGTGCTACAATGCTATTAATAACATGCGTTTAGTGCAACTGATTATACATCAAAATGATGTACAATTTTGATCAAACTTTAGATTAGGGTCTAAATTCTATCACTATTAAAGGTAGGGTAGGTAGGAATTGGTTAAAAAAAACTTTTTTTCCAAATTTGTTTAAACTTTCTTTATATATCAATACATAATCAAAATGTAAGTATAAGTATAAAGTATAAAAATTGAGTGTCCGTAGACCTCTCACGACTGTTTTAAAGACAGCTCATTATTTCCATTCACTCCACCTTCTCCCTTCTGGGCTCTTTCCAAAGCCACGCCCCCAAAACACATGAACGTGCCTCAACGACCAATCAGCTGGAAGACGCATTATTTACCTCAGAGCTGTGTGCATGTAGTGACATCATGTCAGAATCACATGTTATAAAATATCGAACTTTATCAGTATGAACAGTTAAGATGTCTTTTAGTACTCACTATCAAGCTAGAATACCGATACTGGTAAAGTTTAAAATATATTTTTGTTTGATTTGGTAACAAGTCAAACATAGCATCATGTTAGCATCATGTTTTTCCAATAACATCAGTTATACTGTGATGAAGATGAATTTCGTGTAAGATTCATAACATATACAGTGTTTTGCATGTAAGAGTTTCCATGATGAAAGCATTGTTGATTAGTAGCAGCTAAAGCTAACAGCTCTAAAAAAAAAGTTCCTGGATGCGGTGTACTAGCTTTTACACATGCATTTTGTTATCTAAAGTTAAATTTTGCGAAATTCAACACAACAGCGATCAACTTGAGCTAAGCATATTGAGTATTTATCATCTCTACTAATGGCTAAGTGTATAATATTGTAACTTTATGCTAAGTAATGTTATGTTAGCTATACTAGGCAGCTTCATGTGCTCTTGATACATGCTTCATGAAAACATAAACCATAAAAATGTATAATCAAAATGAAAGATTACCTGTCCAGCAGAAAAACAGCCAGCAATGAGTCGTTTTTCAGGTCCCTCGGTTCTCATCATCGTTGAAAAGCCACGCAGATATTTACTCACATTCGATTTCTTTGTTTATCCAAAGACTTTCTGTGCATTGCTGTTTCTCGTACTGTCTTCCTTTTTTGCATTGTTTGCCTTCGCTGACTGCAAAACCCTGCACTGTGAATTTTGAATGCTCTTTCTCTGCCATTATTTTGCCTGGGTTTCTTGCCTCTTGAACTGCTCAAATCAAACGAGCGTGCGCATGTGGGCGGATCCTGGAGCGAAAGCGGTGGTCGCCATGGTAGCGAGAGAGAGTGACAGTCACTCAAGCCAATCATTTGTTTCGTCCCGAACGAAAATAATGAGCTGCGTTTATTGCAGATTAAAAAGTCTAGTCACTCGATTTTTATACTCTCCTTTTCAGAGTGCTTACATTTTAATTATGTATTGACATATAAAGAAAGTTTAAACAAATTTGGACAAAAGTGTTTTAGATCAGTCCTACCTACCCTACCTTTAAGGGTCCAATTCACACTATTAACTACGACACCAATAAACTCCAACTTGCTAAACTCCAACTGCTTATTAATAGTTAGTAAGGTAGTTGGTAAGTTTAGGTATTGGGTGGATTACTAATAAACAGCCAATATCCTAGTAATATGCATGATAATTAGCAAGTTAATAGTGAGAATTGGACCCTCAACCAAAGTGTTACCAGATTTTTTACCGTTGTAGAAAAGTACCAACTCAGTACCGGAGTCCACAATCAGCGCAGCCCCAGATACAACTGCAGTCAACATACTTTCAATGAAAAGCAGTGAAAGCCTGCTTGAAAAGTTATTCGATGTTCGAAATTAGCATCACCCTAGTCTCGCATAGCCAGAGCTTCAGGCAGCTTTATCTGGCGAAGGCCCAGAGACCATCTGACTGACAAGTTTTTTTCAAGTGTTTCAAGGAGTTTTTTTTTTTTTAACAAGGAGTTTTTGTCCTAACCATCCGCGGTGGTGACACGCAATGAATCTATTTTAGTTTCTATTTTTGTGCGACGTCACGGCTGGAACAACAACACAAAACCTGGTAATGTTAATCTCCAACACATTCTCACACCCAACTCGTCACATATGGACGCTTGACCAGGACCCCTTGTCGTCACTTTTCAACGAACTGGGCGTGCCTTTATCGTCAATTTTCGACGCGCTGGGTGCTCCATTCATTTCAATGAGAAACCTTTGGCGTCATACACAGACGCACTGGGAATGGGAATATTATCGTCATGGTGAAATTTATTTTTTGATTTATTTATTGAAATTATTTATTGGTTTATAATTTTGCCATTATGACATGTTGGAGTGTGCTTCTCAATTAAATCAGCAAGCATAATTTCATTTACATTTATTTTATTTACGCTATTTAGACACTTTTAACATGATTTCATTTACATTTATTTTATTTACGCTATTTAGACACTTTTAACATGATTTCATTTACATTTATTTTATTTACACTATTTAGACACTTTTAACATGATTTCATTTCATTTATTTTATTTACGCTATTTAGACACTTTTAACATGATTTCATTTACATTTATTTTATTTACACTATTTAGACACTTTTAACATGATTTCATTTCATTTATTTTATTTACGCTATTTAGACACATTTTAACATGTAACCCAACCCAACCCCACCCCTAAACGTACCCATTTGTGTGAACATGATATAAAACACAGGATATAACATACGTCTGCATCCACGAGTTATTCAAAAAAGTTAAATAATCCAAGTTTTCCGAGGCCAAACGATTGATTTGCATGAAGAAAATCCCCAAAAGCGATCAGTGTCTCCATCCGCCGAAGATCACGAACACATCAAATTTCAAATATTGCCGCCCGTATTTCAGATTTCATAGTGAAATATCATTGGCTCTTGTGTGTCTTGTGACCGATTGTGTCATTACGTCAGCATTGATTGTAAAATGTCATTGGCTCTCGTGTGTCTTGTGACCGATTGTGTCATTACGTCAGCATTGATTGTAAAATGTTATTGGCTCTCGTGTGTCTTGTGACCGATTGTGTCATTACGTCAGCATTGATTGTAAAATGTTATTGGCTCTCGTGTGTCTTGTGACCGCTTGCGTCATGCTCAGGAGTCTTTTGAATTATTTGAATGAGTTATGAATGAGTTCGTTCACGGGGCAGCGGGATCATCATTTCAGCGATTAAAACATCAAGATCAACTCTGTTCTTCACATGAAGACATCGTAGGACTTCAGAAGACTTGGAATGCAACATGAGCTAATACTTTAATACTGTTTTTGTCAGATTTTGCAATAAATACTTGTAACTGTACATTTATTTGCCTGGTATGTGTTTTATATTGTTTAGATATGGGTAGGTTTAGGGTAGGAGTTGGGTTAGTTGCTCCAAAATATAAAAGTCTTTAAATATTAATAAAATCATGTCTGCTTTTACAAACGCAAAGAATTAAATGCGTCTGTTTATGACGCCAAAGGTTTCTCATTGAAATGAATGGAGCACCCAGCGCGTTGAAAATTGACGATAAAGGCACGCCCAGTTCGTTGAAAAGTGACGACAAGGGGTCCGGGTCAAGCGTCCATATGTGACGAGTTGGGTGTGAGAATGTGTTGCAATCTCATATAGTGTTTATGTGCTTTATTTAATGTTAAAAGTATGTAATGTACTTAGAATATCATTTAGCGCTCCCAGCTTTGTCATACTGAAAGCAGCAAAGGATAATTCACCTCAGATCTTAAAATTAAAAAACATTGAAACAAGAGCGTTCAAACTGTGAACAAACAAGTATATATTCTATGACGATGATTGTTTTAGTAACTCAGTATGTATTTTTAGAAGTTTAAATGGTGTAATATTTGTAATTTTGATAATGTAGACTTATTCATTTCCTTGCGAGTGCCGTAAAGATTAATCTCTGGGGCTGTGCACTTGCTGCGAGAGCCCGCCCACACGCTGTTCTGATTGGCTGGGGTTTTTGATTGATTTGTTGCATCTCGTAGTCGCGTCGCGTCTGGTGTGGACAGACAATTTGCTTTTCGCTGGAATCTTATCGCGTCGCGTGTAGTTTGGACACGGTGTAAAGCAACCAATCGCAGTTCGTTATGTTCCGCATCATGTTTAGGGCTGTGAAAATGTAACATTGATGTCCCTACAAAAACAGACCTGTGTTTAAAACCTGTGGACGTATTTTAAAGAGTCTATGCTGCGAAATTCACATACTTTACTTATTTGAAAAATAAGTAAACAGTTCTAAACATGACAGCGTTTTTTTTCCTTGTTTCTTTGGGGGTTTTGGCTTCGACTACTTTGTTTCCCGGTGGACCATTAAAGAACACAATATGCATCCCAATTCGCATTCTATCCATACTAAATAGTATTCAAAATAATTAGTATGTCTCAAATCGTAGTATGCTGAAAAGAGTTTTCCAAAGATACCCGGATGGTTTACTATTTCTGGTCCGAATATAAAGTGCGGATCGACGTGCTCTCTAACGGCTGATATTACCCACAACCCATTGCGAGTTGGACGGGGATTCGATTAGAACTACAAACGCGGATAAAAAGAGTTAAAAAACTACAAACACGACGGGTGTGCGAGTCAGACGGTTAAGTAGAGCGGTTTAGATAAAGGGGTTTGAGTGGCCAACTATCAGTATTTAACCTGACAAAAATATATTTATTCAGTGTTGTCCACATTATATTTCACCTGCAGCAGCATTGAGCACTTTTATAATGACACGTTTGGCCATTAACTTTTAAAAGCATCATTATATTTAAACTACAAACACACGAGGAGAGTCTCTGCATTAAAGACACACGGCAGATCAACGAGCGGCTGCATTTCTCTCCGGTACGGCAGGAGATTAAACTGAAGGTGGAGGATTTGAACTGACGAATCTGACGATGATTGACAGGGCAGATAAACGGTGACGGGATGCACGTAACTAAGCGACAGAATCCGTTAAAGATGGCGAAGTAGTCCCGAAGCTTGCATACTTTTCTGCTACACACTCAAAAGTATGTACTTTTTCTTCACAAAAAGAGTACATACTTTTAGGACGTAGTATAAGTAGGCGAATTGGGACGCAGCAGACAACTTTGAAAATCCAATTTTGTGTGCCATATGCAGCCAACGGTCCGGGGTTGGACATCTGAGGCTGAGACTTTCATCACCCTCGTCTCAGACGTCAAGTCCACAGACCGTCTGATGGCACACCAAATTGAAAACACTTCAGGAGCTTTTGAAGTCCTCATCTAATTGGTTGAGACGCGTGTCGTGTTTTTTAACAGTCCACCTGGACACAAAGCGCTGCAAAGGTTTCTCTTTGCAACTTTACGCACCACTTCCAGCCTGCACGAAGAGGAGACTCCAGCAACACCAGCGGCTTCAAATGCCTGTTTGCTGCTCAACTGTGGCTTTTTATAGCTGCCCTTATAATGCAGTTAATCTGCTTGACTGAAAAATAAGCCTTTATCTGACCGAGTTCCTCTATGCTCTAAATCACTCACAAATCCTTTTTATAGTTCTATAATCTCCATTCATTAGTCACAAAATAATTGTTTTCATGACTTTTGCAAGACATTGCACGTTTTTATGCTTTTCATCTTCAGAAAGATGATTCTCCCTCGCAGAACATGATTTCAGCAAGTGTAACATGTTCTTGGATCAGCATCTTCGTTGATCCAAGAACAGCATTCCAATCAATCAATCAGATTTGAGGGAAACGTTAATTTGTTACATTTATATGGCACTCTTCTACGTCCTCAAAGCGCTTTACATGGAAGAGGTGAATCTTCTCCACCACCACCAATGTACAGCACCACCTGGATGATGCAACGGCAGCCATATTTCGCCAGAAGCTCAACATACACACACCGGCTGATTGATGGAGAGGAGACAGAGTGATGAAGCCAATCAGGAGACCGGGATGATTAGGAGGCCATGATGGACAGAGGCCAATGGGCAAATTTGGCCAGGATGCCGGGGTTACAACCATACTCTTTTTTCTGAAGGACATCCTGGGATTTTTAATAACCACAGAGAGTCAGGACCTCAGGTTAACATCTCAGTTTACAGTTGATGTCAAGTTTAGGCTTACAACCAGGGTTTATGTGCTTCTACATCAGTGTTATTTACCATCATTTCCCTCTGATTTTTTAGTTATGGGTAGGGTTAGCTTTAGAGGTAGGGATAGGGTTAGGACTACATTTTCAAGTGGACTATTAGTGGACTGATTTTGGGAATAGTGAATGGGCAACCTGGTCTCATTGGCAAAACCTAGCTGTGGCAGCGTTTTTGCAAACCACAAAATACGTACCAATAGGCACATATCGTTTCAAAGTGAAATGAACACTAGAGGCAGTAAGACAGCATTTTTTATCGTTTTCTTTTTTTTTTTACCACAGTCCATGATTTGTAAACGAATACATTTTGGAGTTTGCGTCACTTAACTAGCTCCATATGTTAGGATTTTCTGACCTATTAAGCTTGCTCGATAGCTCAGCTGGTACAGACCTTGCCATGTTGAAAGCTCGGGAACGAATCCCGTGAAAAACAGGCCATGATAAAAGAGCTCAAAGACGAGTTCAAAACACAAGCTAAAATGGCATGGATACAATCTTATTTTTGTCACATTTGCTTTTGTTAACACTATCGGGTAGGTTAAGGGTTTAGTGTGGGTGTACGTTAAAAAAACAACGTAACCAGATTCACGCAAATCTGTTCCGGAAAAAAACTTTAAGCTTTTAGCGCCACCCAGTGGACATTTCCGATCGCGATATGTACCTATTGGTACGTATTTTGAGGTTTGCAAAAACGTTGCCACAGGTACGCTTTTCCAATGAGACCAGGTTGGAATGGGGGTATAAATTTTGACAACAGTCATCTTTTTTTTTTCTTTTCTTTTGACTTTTGAAAATGGGTTTCAATGTGCAAGTTTAAAAAAATACCATTAGGGATAGGGTTAGGACTAAATTGTCAGACAGAAATGTTGTTCCAGAATTAACAAAATATGTTGGCCCAGGAATGCGTCTAACTTGGAAAAATCAGGGCATGCTTCTTCATCCCCATATTACATAATGTGGAAATAAACTCAAGATATTGACTTATAAAGCACATATTAATGCCTTATTCTGCATGACCTCATTCTACATCCCTTCATCAAACCCAATTTCTAAACTTAGCAACTACCGTACTAACTATTAATAAGTCATAAATTAGGAGTTTATTAAGTCCTAGTTAACAGTGAATATGTGTCCCCCATACTAAAGGATTACCAACAACTCTTTAAGTAGGCTTTCCATTTACCTAAGTAGACCTGGCCAACTATTTAACAAACCCGTCTGTGATTGATACCAGTTATCTAAAAAGATATGAAAAATGAAACAAAAACTTTCTCTGAAAAACTAAAATCTGAAATCCTAATAATTTGGAACAATGTATCAATTGTTCAATTTGATTATGTAATTTATCGATTCAAATTTCAATCATATGATAGGGTCCTGAAGCAAAACCAACTGAAACACACTGATCTATCCTGACACATATAAATGCAATGTTACAAACTGTGTGTTTGTGTCATAGCACCATTCACACAAACATCAGTGAGAGAGAGTCGTGAACACTGGGGGATTGCTGAGAGTGAGAGGACTGCGGTGTGTGTGTGTATCGTGTTGGTGTGTCTCCTGATTGTTCTGGTGGCATCGAGGTGTAGCCGACTGTTGCGAGACAGTGTGTCCGGTACTGCAGGGAGAGTGTGTCTGTGTGTCTTTGTCTGTCTTAGGAGCCAGTGCTTTATTGAAATGTAAGAAGTCGCATTGTGACAAACTTCCCTCGAGGGATGCTGTGTGTAAACACGAGTCATTTGGCAGATGCATGCCGAGCAAATTGGCAGCGCATTCCCTCGGTGGAGACGCACACACTATTATCTGGATTGAGACTAATCGCATGTCGCATCCCATATGATGAGCAATTAATTTACACAGAATCAAATGCCGCGCCAGCAGAGGGGAGGAAACACAGGACTGAGGAGGAAGGAGAGTATGAAAATAAAGATTAAGATACAAAAAAAAGGAGGAGATGAAGAAAACACATGTAATAACTGCAAATTGTGCTGGGATACAGTAAAATATTGACTTAAGAATCTTAACAGGATCAATTGAATTCTGAATCCAATCCCACTTCACAATTGTTTACGGTCACAACTATGTTTTAAGAAGATTCTCCACAGAAATGTTGCTTTTTACTAAAGGTACATTTACAAGACAACGATATACTAAAACCTGAAAAGGTTTTCATTTGCATTTTTCACATACAGACTGAAAACAATCCCTTTAACACGGATCCATGAAACCGACTGAAGTGTTACACATGCCATGCCAGTAGTTGGCAATATCACCAAAATACTCCTATAAACTGAACACATAATACACCTGCACATGCCGTCACTTTTTTTACAAAGAACGACTCAAAACGGTTTTCAAAAACTTGCACTTGCACTGTTTCCACCGAAATTACCAGGAACAATTTGTCCCAGGAACTTTTCTCTTTCCCCAGACCTGTTGCTGTCTGTGTTTCCATCAGTGTCTAAAGCACCTTGAAGATTAGACTAATTAGTCCCGTAACGCAGGACTGTGCACGACCAATTTCAGCTGGATTTCATCCTCTACATATACGCTTAATAGAGCCTGAAGCTTGTCGGCCCATTGGTTGTATTTTTTAAACTCAATTGCTGATTCGAAGAGCAAACGACTCTTACTACACACACCACAACAGAGTCAACCAATCAAAATGCTGCTTGAATTGACCCAATCAGCATGTTCAGCGCCCAAGTCCAACCCCTTGAAAGTTATTACACTTTGAAAGCGTACTACCTCGTGAGCAGGGACTTTCTGAGGGGGAAATATTTACCCAGAACTTCATTTAGACACTGCGGTCGAAACACAACGAGTACCAGCCCAAAGTAGCTGGTTCCTGGAGAAAGTTCCTGCGGTGGGAAGCCGTTTTCGGTTTGAAGAAGTTTGAGTTTTAAGGCCGACAAATGCAATTGTTTTGTAAATGAATGGCCAAAGCGCATAAAAATGGATACTTTTTAGTTAAAAAAAGTGTTGTGTAGACGGCCCCTGAAAAGAATTGTATTTTTTTTTTTGCACTTTATTGGTTCTTATTGGTGTCCTTGTTACATATCAATCAATCAATCAATCAATCAATCAATCAATTTTATTTATAGCGCTTTTATTTTTTTTTCATATGTTTTTATTTTATTTTATACTTACCATAGTAACGCTCACCACAAATTATGCATAATTATACGAAACTAACCCTCAACCAAACCCTACATTTCAACCCTAACCCTATAACTACATGTAGACAAATAATAAATATTACACAGAACTTAAATATATAATTACACTGTAACAATGACACCTCAAAATAAAGTGTAACCCCTTTATTTTACAATACTTGTACACTGTATAAAAAATCATTAAAATAAAATGATAAATGACTGGCAGTCAGTGAATGGTGTTTTGTATTTGTGTGCATTACACAATGTTGTGTATTTGTGTGTCTGCACACCATCTATAGATTAGCATTTACCTCAGCTTGCATACATTTATTGTACTATGTATACACACACACTCACACACACACACACACACACACACACACACACGCACGTCACATGAACAATTAGTTAAAAAAAATATATATATATATATAAAAAAATTAAACAGTAATCCCTGGTGAAAAATGCAGAATTAGATCTGTTTTGCATGCTGAGATCATCATGGGATGCAGGTTGTTGGTTTGCGGGATCAGCTACACCAGCTCAGTTTTGCTTGAGAACAGCAAAAGACCAGCACTAATCAGCACAAACCAGTCTGGACCAACATGGAATTCATTTCAGCAACGATTATAGTAATTTATGTCTCACAAACATTAAAGGGGTGGTTGATTATGATTTGACTTTTTTTTATCTTTAGTTAGTGTGTAATTTTGCTATTTGAGAATAAACAGCATCTGCAAAGTTACAACTCTCAAAGTTCAGAGCAAAGGGAGATATTTTATTCTATAGAAATCATTTTTAAGGAATACAGCAAACGGCTGGTAGGGAAAACACTGAGCTTCTTCACGGGTTGGTGACATCACTAACCCTAAAATTTACATAAACCCCGCCCCCAGGAACATGCTGAGAAGAAGAAGAGTTGTTGAAGAGAACATTTTTCACATTTCTTGCAATACAATACGAACACAAATGCAATAGCATGTCATAAAAAAAAGATGACAACAAAAGTCATAACCATAATTAAATTAAACTACACCTGTTCTCTCCTCATGCAGCAGATATTCTCTGTGCATCTTACAACAGTTCCCACATCAGCAAATTATAGATTATCAGGACACAATATGCTTGTTAAGGGTGTCGGATGCAGAGACAAGGAGATCCAGGACTTCCAAATAAAACAGGCTTTATTTAAAGGTGCACTATGTAATATTTTTGCAGTAAAATATCCAAAAACCAATAGGCTGGTGTTATATATTTTGTTCAGTTGAGTACCTACAATATCCCAGATGTTTCCAACTATTTGTAAATTGTGAGAAAATTGCTATTTTAACTAAGGACCGGGACGTTTCAGCATTGCGTCTGAGGGAGTCGCCTGTCAATTGCGTCATATCTGCGTTAACCTCGGTTTCGGCTTTTATTTGGCAGGAGCGCTTTACTCTTAGCAGTGTGAACAAGTGAACGCACGGAGTAACGTCATAACATCATTTTAAACACACTTAAATGTATCTAATATGATAAACAGAGCTGCTTTACCTCATAATCATAACCGGAATAGAGCGGCTCATTTGCATTTAAATGGTTGCACAAAAAGTGACAAGTTTAACATGCTATATAAAATGATCTGTGGGGTATTTTGAGCTAAAACTTCACATACACACATCAGAGACGTATTTCACCTCTTGTAAAAAGGGGCACTGTAGGACCTCTTTAAGTACATAAAACAGTAAAGGTCATCAGATCATTTAGTGTGAAAAAGTGCAGTTCAGTAAATATTGCCTTGACTGCTTCAGTCAGTGAGTAATTTGATTCAAAACTTGTGATTTGTGCAACCCAGGCTCATTGGAAATACGTGACTCTGCCTACATTTTTGCAACACCCTAATTATGTACCTTCAGGTACGTTTACCTGCACTTTTTGGGTGAAACGTCCACCGGAGACGCTAAGTGGTAATATTTTTTCTACATTCCCAGACTGAACTCATGAAATGGCGCATATATGACACGCCAATTCGTATGCCATTTTGGTGTGCTATCAAGACGCATAATCGCTTTTTAGCGTGTTTATCAACGCCGTTTCATTCTATCCCCCTACACTGCCCCTACCCCTAAACCTACCCATCACACACACACAGACACACAGCCCCTAAACCTACCCATCACACACACACAGACACACAGCCCCTAAACCTACCCATCACACACACACAGACCCTAAACCTACCCATCACAAGAAACATTCTGCATTTTTACATTTAAAAAAAAACAATTTAGTATGTTTATAAATCCATTTTCACATCCACACACATATTCAGACACATTTTGAACGTGTAACTCAAACTCTTCCCTAAACCTACCCATTTGAGTATTATAAAAAAACAGGATAACAGGCAGATACGACTGCATACATAATTTATTCAGAAAGTACAAATGCTCCAAGTGTTCTGAGGCCAAACGATTGATTTGTGTGAAGAAAATCCCCAAAAGCGATCAGTAACGTCGAGTCCATCCGCCAAAGATTAATAATACATTTCAAATATTGCCGCCGGAAGAAATGTCACGTCAGCTTTGACAGCAGTGGCTCTCGTGTGTCTCGTGACCAATTGCGTCGTTACGTCAGCTTCGATTGTAAAATGCCATTGGCTCTCGTGTGTCTCGTGACCAATCGCATCATTCAACTTGTTGTGTATCATTTGAATCAGAAATATGAATGAACGAGTGCGTGTGTGTTCTGTTCGCAAAGGAGCGCGATCATCATTTCAACGACTAAAACATTAAGATCAACTCTGTTCTTCACATGAAGATATTGTATGACTTCAGAAGACTTGGACTGCAACATGAGTTAATACTTTTATACTGGGTTTTTTTGGTCAGTTTTTGCAATAAATACATGTGACTGTACATTTATTTGCCTGTTATGTGTTTTATATTGTTGATAGTTGGTAGGTTTAGGGTAGGAGTGGAGTTAGTTACTCCAAAATATAAAATTAGGCTATAAATATTCATTCTGTGAGATCAGTGATGGTGTCATGTTGTGTATCTGGAATGGAGAAAAAAATATTACCACTTAGCGCCTCCGGTGGACATTTTACCCCAAAAAAGTGCAGGTAAACATACCTGGAGGTACATAATTAGGGTGTTGCAAAAATGTAGGCAGAGTAACGTATTTCCAATGAGCCTGGGTTGGATTTGTGAGTCTTTTTGATAGATCATTAAATAACTGGCTCCTTGGAGTCAATCGTTTGCAAATCTGACTACGCTAAGTGTCACCACATTCACACTTAAAATAGCATTTCCCTTTCGGGGAACTCGAGCTGCGTCGAAACGCTGTGAGAACGCCTCTGCGTTAATGCGTCGTGAAGCGCCTGTAGAACCATTCCATCGGAAAAAAGATCGATCGTCGCCGACGTGATGACGTCGCCGACGTGATGACGTCATCAACCGGAGACTATAAAAGGTCCGCGATCACAAACAGGAACTAGCTTCTGTGCCTTCAGTAAGCGATCTGTGTGAACCTGTCTGTCTATTTGGTGTTTTTGTCTGTCTATTATCAGAGATTTTCCACCCTTTTGTTAAATATTTCATATATTAACAGAAAAAAGAGAAAATAAAATAGATAGAAATGGCGAGTGAAAGCAGCAATTTCAGAAAGTGTGTTCCTCCCTGCCCACGCTACATCACGGGCGGGGACACACATCTTCTCTGTGTTGCATGCTTGGGAGCGCAGCATGCCCAGGCAGCCCTCGAGGGGGCTGCTTGCGAGCACTGTGAGCGTATGCCACTGAGAACGCTGCGCTCCCGCCGGGCACTCTTCGAGGAGGGTGCCTCGGCTCGTGTTCCCCGCGGCTCTGGTCCCGCTGCTGCCGAGGCAGAGCGGAGGCTGCAGTCGTGGGGTTCACAATTGGATGTTGCAGAGGGGTTTGAGACGGGCACTGCCTTATCTCTGCCCTCACCTGCTCCATCCAGCGGTTCTTCTCGGGGCTTGGAAGCACGCATTGCGGTTTCTTCCCCCCCGAGAGAGCCGCCGGTGCTCCAACTATCCAGCTCCGAGGAGGTGGACGTTGAGAGCATCGCGACTGAGGATTCGCCACTTCAGTCCCCTGCGAGTGGAAAAAAAAAAAAAAAAAGTGGACTTTACAGAGGGGTTTGAGACGGGCCCGGCCTTATCTCAGCCCTCACCTGTATCGTCCAGTGTCTCGTCTCGGGGTTTGGAAGCCCGCTCTGCGGTCTCTTCCTCCCTGGGCGGGGCACCGGTGCTCCAACTATCCAGCTCTGAGGAGGTGGACGTTGAGAGCATCGCGACTGAAGACTCGCCACTTCAGTCACCCGCTAGTGAGTTGAGGTTCTCACGAGAGCTGTGGCCAGGTTAAATATAAAAATAAGAAATACTGGCTGGCTGAAATATCTGAATCCCATCGAAATCAGAGAGAACGAAATTAGATGAGCGATTCCTGCCCTCTCGTGCAAAGCATCAACGTCCTGCCATTCTTCCCTGACCTGCACACCGAGGTGTCTAGGTCATGGAGGAAACAAGCGGTATCATATAGAGTGTTCAGCCCACATACATCTGCATATAGTAATATATTTGGGCTGAGACACTATGGTTATGGGGCGATGCCGAAGATCGAAGAGACGCTTGCGAGCTATCTCTCGCCTTCAGCTGCATCGTCCCTGGCATTTCCCCTCCGAAGGAAATCGGTGCTTACCTCAGCACACGGTACCCGTCTTCCTTCGGTGCCCACAGGGGGCCGCGCTGCTAACCCCGCCGCAATGTCAGGGCGCAGAGGGTCTCCGCGGGCCACCTGAGGGTGGTCCGCCCCCTCCTCGGAGGGCATGCGAGCAGTCAGGTCAGGTGTTCCCTGCCGGTTCGCCGTTTCAGGGCACTGCACTCGCTGCTCAAATTACACCAGAGGCCAGCCTCGAGAGGCTGGTTCCCTTAGTTTCCCCTCCGTGGGAAGACGGTGCTTACCTCAGCATACGGTACCCGTCTTCCTTCGGTACCCTCAAGGGGCCGCGCTGCCAACCCCGCCGCAATGTCGGGGCGCAGAGGGTCTCCGCGGGCCACCTGAGGGTGGTCCGCCCCCTCCTCGGAGGGCAGGGGAAACAAAAGGACGCTGAGGGTAGTCCCCTCCGAAGGGAAACGGTGTTTACCTCTGCCTACGGTACCCGTTGTCCTGCAGCGCCCTCTGGGGGCCGCGCTGCCAACCCCGCCGCAATGCCGGGGCGCAGACGGTCCCCGCGGGCCACTCGAGGGTGGTCCGCTCCCCCTTCGGGGGGCTCCCGAGCAGTCAAGTCAGTCGTTCCCTGCCGGTCCGCCGCTTCAGGGCACTGTGCTTGTTGCTCAAAATACACCAGAGGCCAGCCTCGAGAGGCTGGTTCCCTTAGTAGATTTTCTAGACGAGTGGAAACGTCTATCAAATATATCTCAGTGGGTCCTGCAGATAATAGCGGTGTCCTACCTACAGAGGTGGGCCCGGAGCAGGCTCTGGTAATGGCACAGGAAGTAGAGACACTCCTGCAAAAAGGGGCTATAGAGAGGGTTCCCCCTCCCAGCAGGGAGTCTGGCTTTTACAGCCGTTACTTCATCGTGCCGAAGAAGGATGGGGGCTTACGCCCGATATTAGATCTGCGGCTATTGAATCGCTCGGTGGCCAAGCTCAAATTCAAGATGCTTACACTCAGACAGATTGTAGCGCAGGTCAAATCGGAGGATTGGTTTGTCACCATAGACCTCAAAGATGCGTATTTTCATGTCTCCATCCTTCCACATCACAGGAAGTTCCTGAGGTTTGCCTTCGGGGGAGAGGCATACCAATATCGTGTACTTCCCTTCGGTCTAGCACTGTCACCCCGCACGTTCACCAAGTGTGTGGATGCAGCTCTGGCGCCGCTGCGTCTACAGGGCATCCGCATACTGAACTATATCGACGACTGGCTGATTCTAGCGAATACAGAGCAGATGGCGGTTCAGCATCGAGATGCTGTTCTCGCCCATATGTCGAAGCTGGGGTTGAGGCTGAACGCCAAGAAGAGTGTGCTTTCTCCGGCTCAGAGAACCACTTTTCTAGGTGTGAACTGGGACTCGGTAATTATGCGGGCGCAATTATCGCCAACACGCATAGCATCGATCCTGGCAGCCGCCAAAGAACAGAAGCTAGGCCGAGCCGTCACTGTGAAACGGTTCCAGAAACTGTTAGGTCTCATGGCAGCAGCGTCCAACGTGATACCTTTTGGCCTACTGTACATGAGGCCACTGCAGTGGTGGCTCAAAACAAAAGGGTTCTCCCCGAGGGGAAATCCGCTCCGCACGATCAAAGTCACGCGGCGATGCCTACGTGCTCTGGTCATGTGGAAAAACCCGGGGTTTTTTATCTCAGGGTCCCGTGTTGGGGGCTCATGTTCGTCGCGTAACGCTAACGACAGATGCCTCTCTCACGGGCTGGGGGGGCGACCATGAGTGGTCGCTCATCCCAGGGTCTATGGCAGGAACATCAGCGGCACTGGCACGTAAATCGGCTAGAGATGCTCGCAGTGTTTCTTGCATTGAAACAGTTCCTGCCCGACCTCAAGGGGCCACCATGTGCAGACAACACATCGGTGGTCGTCTATATAAATCACCAGGGGGGTCTGAGGTCCCGTCCGTTGGACAATTGGCACATCGGATCCTCCTGTGGGCCCAAGGGAAATTGCTGTCAGTCAGAGCAGTATATATCCCGGGGGTCCTGAATCAGGAAGCAGACAGCCTGTCGAGGCAGGGGCCGAGGCCCGGGGAATGGAGACTCCACCCAGAAGTGGTGGAGCTCCTATGGAAGGTATATGGGAGCTACTTGCTTCGGCGGAGAGTTCTCACTGCCCGCAGTGGTTTCTCTGACCCATCCAGCCCCGCTGGGGTTGGATGCCATGGTACAGGGGTGGCCGAGGCTACCTCTGTACGCCTTCCCCCCGATTGTCTTGCTTCCAGGAGTTCTGGACAGGGTACGCCGGGACGGGGCCCAGGTACTCCTAGTGGCTCCGTACTGGCCGACCCGAGTATGGTTTTCGGACCTGATATCTTTCCTGGAAGGCTCTCCGATGGAGATTCCGACCAGGAGGGATCTTCTCTCTCAGGCGGGCGGGAGATTCCTGCACCCACGCCCAGAGATGTGGAAACTGTGGGCCTGGCCTCTGAGGGGGCTAGGCTCATAGAGGAAGGTCTCTCGGCCGAGGTCGTAGAGACCATCCTTCACTCCAGAGCTCCGTCCACGAGGAAACTGTACGCTCTGAAAGGGAAACTTTTCTCAGCATGGTGCAGAGAACGCCAGTGGGACCCAGTTAACTGCCCGGTTGGTACAGTGCTGGAGTTTCTGCAGGCAAGGTTCTCGGCAGGGTTGACCCCCTCCACAATAGAGGCGTACGTGGCGGCCTTGGGTGCCGTCCACGTCCCTTTGGGTGGAGTGTCTTGGGAAGACACCCTCTGATTACACGTTTCCTCCGTGGCACTTTAAGGTTGAGGCCTGTTATGCACTCGAGGGTCCCAGCATGGGACTTAGCCTGTGTTTTCGGGGCTTGTCAAAAAGAAAGAAAACCTTTTGGTTATTTCATCTCTCAAAAGAATAAGAGATATTCAGTCCCTGTCTGTAGGGCCCTCATGTCTAGAGTTTGCGCCGGGGATTTCTTATCCCAGGCCGGGTTATGTCCCCAAGGTTCCTACGTGCCCACGGGGCCCCATTACTCTTCAAGCATTCTGTCCTCCTCCTTTCACGACGTCAGACCAGGAAGATTAATCTGCTGTGCCCTGTTAGAGCACTAGATACTATGTCCACAGAGCTGCCCTGTGGAGGAAAACTGATCTGCTGTTTGTCTGTTTCGGGCCCCCTAAGAAGGGGCCCCAGTATCTAAGCAGAGGATGAGCAAGTGAGTGGTCGAGGCCATCTCACTTGCTTATGAGGCGGCCGGGCAGCAGTTTCCACTGGCTGTCCGGACGCATTCAACCAGGGGTATGGCTGCTTCTTAAGCACTTTTGTCGGGGGCTTCCCTCCACGATATTTGTAAACGCGGCCGGATGGTCGTCTCCTTTAACTTTCGTCAGGTTCTATGAACTAGACCTGGCATCTACAGTTGGGGCACAGGTACTCTCGTAACCGTGTGCGCTTCGGCTTCACACATACGAGACACTTGGTCCTATGGCGATGTGGGTATAAGCGTTCTCACAGCGTTTCGACGCAGCTCGAGTTCCCCGAAAGGGAACGTCTCAGGTTACGTATGTAACCCTAGTTCCCTGAGGGAACGAGACGCTGCGTCGCTCTGCCATACTCCCGGCGTGTCTGTGATCACTTACTTCAGGCTTTATCAGAAGCTAGTTCCTGTTTGTGATCGCGGACCTTTTATAGTCTCCGGTTGATGACGTCATCACGTCGGCGACGATCGATCTTTTTTCCGATGGAATGGTTCTACAGGCGCTTCACGACGCATTAACGCAGAGGCGTTCTCACAGCGTTTCGACGCAGCGTCTCGTTCCCTCAGGGAACTAGGGTTACATACGTAACCTGAGACGTTCTTTAGCCTTCTTAACCTGATAACCGTCACGAGGACGAGGACGCACTGAAGGTCTCTTTGTTTAAATTAGCTCAAAATTACTATCAGATGTAAGTAATTACCTTGACAAACTATACATCATTAAAAAGATCTAAGACTAAAGTTTAATTTTTTTACCTCTGTTTTATTCTCAAAGTCTTATAGTGACCGTAATGTGTTAATATGTTCCAGGAGTTATGAATATGATCTTTGGCGTCGCTACCTTTTGATTGTAATATGCGCGTCATTTGCTCCCATTCATAAAAAAATCCTCCTTGGTCGTCATGAAGACACTCGACAAAACAACTTCCCTCAGGGCTTTTACTTCAAAAGTGTGCAGATGTGGAGAAATATTGATAGATTCTCACACGTTTGAGTCAAATTTCTATACAGAGAAGTATTATTTATTCAATCTTTATCCAAAATCCGCGGATGAATGATTATGAGAGCAGTATATGCTGTGTTTTCAATTCATTCTGGCAGCCGGAGGGCGCTGGAAAGCTGTACTACTGAAAATTCACCCCATGGGGAACACATGAAGAACAGACACACCATGTGACATTCAGGAAGTATCTGACATATGGACATATCCACACAGCTCCCTGGGATCGTCAGATCGCTATTTTATGCAGATAAACACGTTTTAAGACAATAAACACACAATCGCGGCAATATATGGTTGGTCTGTGTTCTTTATGCCATGTTGGGTGGTTTCATAATAGATGATATTTATAATGCAATGCTATTCCACATAGCTTTTAGCATTGTATATTTTCTGTCAGATTTTTTGACCCGAAGCTATATGAGATCACGTTATATAAAACACTCTACATATAAAATATAAAGTGATATGAAGCAAGTTTTGAATAAAACATGATTTTAATCGTATAAATTGTTGTTTTGCTGGTGTGCTAAGCTAACATGCTAGCTTGCCCTAGATGCACCTGCCACTGAGTAAATACTTTATTTTTATGAACATTTTCTAAATGTAAAACTACTGAAATGCTTATTTGGACGAAATGCATTCAATAGAGTCTCAGTGAGGGTAAAGTGAGAGGTTTGATTTAGAAATGAGGTTTGAATAGAACAGTTTGAATAGAGAATCGTTAGTAATTATAATGCAGACAAAAGAATAATAATTGGAGCCATAACCAGTCCGCCGAAGTGTGAATGTGTGCCGGGGAGACAAACTGAATGGGGCAGTTTGCACCTCTAAACAATAGAGGCAATACAGCGACTGAAAGCTGAGAAGATGTGGCAATAAACATCAGCCCTTGTCAAAAAATCCTTAAGGATTTTTAATGGAAATCTGTACAGGATTCCATTAAAAATTTCTATCATATTTTGGAACCGTTCCTATAGGATTCCGTTAGAAATAATCTTATAGGATAATTTATGTCTTGTCCTTTAAGATTCTTATCTGATTCCTATAGGATTCTGTTAGAAATAATCTTATAGGATAATTTATGTCTTGTCCTTTAAGATTCTTATCTGATTCCTATAGGATTCTGTTAGAAATAATCTTATAGGATAATTTATGTCTTGTCCTTTAAGATTCTTATCTGATTCCTATAGGATTTTTTGGGAATTGTCTTATAAGATAATACATAAATATCCCGTAGGATAAATCCTAAAGGATTCCAATAAGATTCCAAATGTTATCTGATTCCTATTGGATTCTGTGAGAATTGTCTTATAAGACAATACATACATATTCTGTAGGACAATTTCAACAGGATTTTATTGGATCCAATTGGGTCTCTCTCTCTCTCGCTCTCACACACACACACACACCCACACACACACAAACACACAAACACACACACACGCACGCACGCACACACACGGTTTTGCTATCTTTGCTTTTTACATGGTAGGGAAGGCATATTCGTACACAGCAAAGATAGCAAAGTGTACCAAGGCTACTATGTCTGATTACTTGGTACACTGTAAGAAAGAAAAAAAAGTAGAATTAGACCCTTTTTACATTTCCGGGTTTCTCAGAGCGGAAGTCGTCATAGTTAGGTTAACTTCCCTTACGAAAAAGAACTATGGTTTTATTATAGTAAAACTGTAGTTTAACTATGACTGTAGTAACCGTGGTATTTTGGTGCGAAACCATGGTTTTTAAAAAACATGGTTTCACTACAGTTATATTGTAGTAATACTACAGTAAAACCATTGTAACCATGACTGCAGCAACCATGGTTTTTGCAAAAAACATGGTTTTAAAAAACATGGATCATGCACCATAAATTGGTTGTATTACCACAGTGCAGCCATGGTTTTACTAAATTATCTTGAAGTACATTTAAGTAATTAAGTTACAACACACATCTAAATAATAACAACAGAAAGAAGTTACCATTCTATGATACAAACTTTATTACAGAAATTACATAATCTGAACAAAAATATAAACTTTCATGTGTTCTCATGTGACATAAAATAATAAACTACAAAGTTGTAAATTATTCGTGATAAAGTGGTGCTGTGCAATGGTTAAAAAATTCAGTTGCTAATTTACAAATAAAAAAATAGCAATTTGTTTCACTGTAATAATGATTTATAAATAAAAATGACTTAAAGCACCTTTAAATACACAGCATCTTCCTCCTCTAAAATGTCTATAACCTGCAAACATGTGCCCAAAACAAGCATACGCTTGCAATTTATACTGTACATAAATTAACAGGATTATAACAACATTACTTAACAATTAATTACTTTATTACTTAAAAACATTACTAAAATTGTATTTTCTTTTTATGGAAGAATCTTACCTATACTACACAATAAAAATTAGAAGAAATTAGTGTTTTTTTAAAAAAAAATAATGTTTAAAATGATATCCACTCACAATAGATGAAGACATGAAGTCTCCTGGTGGGGGACGAATACATTCTAGGTGGAAAAGTGTTCAAAAGCATGTGATGCAGCATCCATGCCAGCAGCTGTCAGTGTGAAGTCTGTCGTATAGGCCGGCAGGTTACAGTCCAGCTTTGGTGTGGTTCTGTCTTGACCTTCAGCCCAAATGGATGTAGGAGCTAAAATGAGAAGAATATACACCACATTAACACACGGCTAGCTGGAATTCTTAACTTTACTATCGAGTAGCCATTTAATAATGTCCAAGTACAATGTTGTCTATTCATTCAGTGTTTTCACAACCCATAAATAATTATGGCTCCAAAAGTAAAGCAGAAAGAATGTACATTAAAGGACTAGTGCACCCCAAAATGATAATTCCTGATCTTTTACTCACCCCAATGCCATCCAAGATGTTCATGTAGGCATGTGCCGATATCAATTTTTCATGTTGCGATTAATTGATGAAGTTTTATCACGATATACGATATTATCACGATATTGAAATAAGTTGCAAAAAAAAGTGTTGCCATAGCATAACAGCTTTAAGAACTATTTTTGTAAGAACAAAAATAACTGAATGTTTAAATACAATAATGCACCAAAAATATATACAGCTCTGAAAAAATAATTGAGACCCCTCTTGAGAAATCAATGTTATGTGGTCTCTTGATTTTTTTCAGAGCTGTAAAAGTACAATTTTCAAACAGATTAAAGTGCAAAAGAATTAGGCTATAAAGAACAACAGGTAGGCTTACAAATTACAATAAGGTCTCATTATTTAATGCATTAACTAAGATTGAGCAATAGCTACATTTGGTACAGAAAGTATAATGTTTTTGTTAATGTTAGTTAAGAAATACTGATCATTGTTAGTTTTATCTTAGGTCCATTAAAAAAGTTATTTTGATTTTGATTTTAATGTTATTAAAAATTAAATAAGAAATGAACATAGAATGATTCATTCTTTATAAGTATTTTTCATTGTCAGTTTGGTAATAATGAATTAACATGTTAACTAATGAAGTCGTATCTCAAAGTTATACCGAACAATAACAAATAATTAGAACAGTTCTAATCATTAGGGCATGTTGTAGTCCAGATTAAAACACAAAAATGTTTAAGTTTGAAAATAAATAGCCTATTAAGTCTTTAAGTATTAAGTATTTGGTGCTGTGATGAACAACACTGAGATTACAAAAAACGAATGGCTGTTTTAAAAACTACACTCGTTTTTTTGTTTGTTTGCTGGTTTCCGGGGTAACCGGCTGCATTCTGCAGTTCATCAGCGCCCTCTGCTGTCACTGAGCGTCTCCTTCACCGGTTCAGTCATGTGCAAACTCACGTTGGGCTTGTTTATATCTGAGCGCATGTCCCTTTGACGCAGAATACAGCGGTGCTGAGCATTTATACGGTTGATGGGCAAAGTATTCTTGAGTGCATTATAAAAAAATTATAAATTGTTAATAAATTATTATTTACGATATTTTAAAGTGCCCACGATAACAATATCGTGCATATTCATTATCGTGATAAATCGCATTATCGAAAATCGGCACATGTCTATGTTCATGTCTTTCATTCTTCAGTAGAAAATAAATAAACATGTTTATACTTTTTAACCTCAAATGCTCGACTTTGATGATGTAAGGCTTTGTGGCGTCATTACGTTGGAAAGGTCAGGCGTGTGACGTATGTGGAAGTACCGTCCCAGTGTTAAAACAAAAGTGCAAAGACTAAATCAAACACCCTTTACAAAAATAAAAGGTAAAACAACGATGTCGGACAATTTTAAAGTTAGAGGAGAACATGAGATGGAGTTTTTCGGCACTGGGTCAGCACTGACCTTTCCGGCGTAATACGCAGTGGGAAAACAACATCAAAGTCGTGCATTTGAGGTAAAAGGTATATAAATGCTTTTTTTTTTTGTTAGAAAATTACAGATGGAATTTATCAGGAGATTTTCATTTTGGGGTGAACTAATTCTTTAACAATACAGAACACGATTTTAGATTCAAATTCAATTTCCATTTGTTATAAATCTGCCAGGTTCTCACACCAGCCAATCACAGCGGACTCCCTCTCCCGAATACTGATTACTCACACCTGAACTTCATCACACTCATCTCCACTATAGATAATACCAGTAAAACTCAATAGTTTTGTGACCTGTTTTAATATAAACAGGGTTTGTGTTTTTAGGTTTACTTGCTAATTTAATATTGCTCACTGTCACTTATGTTTTGAATGTCAAAGCCTTCTTAATATGTATAATTTTGCTAAAGAAAATAACTAAAATCATGCTGATATTATGTCAAATATTATGTGAAATGCATGCATTAAAATTACCTTCCTCAGTTCACCCGTTTCTTACAGCTCTGTCAGCAGCTTCCTCCAGAAATGTTGGAATCTTCCCCTCTGTTGTAGATGGGTTATTTTGTCCCTCCTGAAATAACAGAACATTTTTACAATACTTGTTTGCCAGTTTGTAGCTAATTTTCGCGCTCCATGTAACTGATATAATCGATGAACAGCAATGTTACAGTGTATACTTTTAGATTTTTGATATGTACAATTGACAAATTAGCAGCAAAACCTTAACAAAACTATCAAAACATTTAAGTTTCACATAAAGATTTATTTAAAAGCTCAAGCTTTCATAAACAAGGGCTCAATCGATCAAATCGATAGAGTTAGCAGTAACCCTCTTGTGAAAACGGTTGATGCTGACTTTTCCCGAAGACACTAAACCATTTCTATCAAGTAAATATTCAATAGAAGTGTGTCAGTTAACGTAAGAAAGGTGTCAGGAACAGTTGTGTGTATAATTTGTGTGGTTTTAGGGACTAAACTCACCTGAAACTAGTGAAAACAGCGTCTGAGGAAGTGCTGCTCGTTTGACTCCGAGTCCCCGTTTCCATGGCAACTCTGCTCCAGTGTGGTTTGAAGAACGCGATTCGAATATCCAACGCGCATGCGCATTAAAACGCCACAGTCACACATTATTTACATGATAAATAACCATCTAGATTTAAAACATTACATAAATAAAAATCTCATTGATATTAAATCATGAATTTAAAATAAATTTAGTCATATGAGCCATTCATAGGTGCAAAATGCCAGCCCTGCACTAGATAGTGAGACAAAATGGCACTTTTATATATATTTTATATTAATGTATTTTGTATTATTATAGGAACACTCAACCTAATTATTTAATTTGAAAGTGTGATTGTTTTTCTATGCAAACGCTTTGCTTTGGTTATATAACAATATTAAGCCAATCTCTGTGTTTTTTCATTGAAAAGTGAAATTCCATTAAAATAAATCAGAATGTCCTATAGGATTCTAACAATCCAAGAAGATCCTACAGGACAAAGGGAAATTCCATTAAAATAAATCAGATTGTCCTATATGATTCTAAGAACCCAATAAGATCCTATAGGACAAAGTGAAATTCCATTAAAATAAATCAGATTGTCCTATATGATTCTAAGAACCCAATAAGATCCTATAGGACAAAGTGAAATTCCATTAAAATAAATCAGATTGTCCTATAAGATTCTAAGAACCCAATAAGATCCTATAGGACAAAGTGAAATTCCATTAAAATAAATCAGATTGTCCTATATGATTCTAAGAACCCAATAAGATCCTATAGGACAAAGTGAAATTCCATTAAAATAAATCAGATTGTCCTATAAGATTCTAAGAACCCAATAAGATCCTATAGGACAAAGTGAAATTCCATTAAAATAAATCAGATTGTCCTATAAGATTCTAAGAACCCAATAAGATCCTATAGGACAAAGTGAAATTCCATTAAAATAAATCAGATTGTCCTATATGATTCTAAGAACCCAATAAGATCCTACAGGACAAAGTGAAATTTCATTAAAATAAATCAGATTGTCCTATAGGATTCTAAGAATCCAATAAGATCCTATAGGACAAAGTGAAATTCCAATAGGATTTTTTGACAAGGGAGTTGATATTTCAGCGATATCTCAAAATAAAATCACATGAAACGATCTTGTAAAACGTTTAATAAAATTCAGAGTTTTAGACTGATCATCTTCAGATCTGAAATATAACATGGTCAGACTTGTGGCTTTAGCTGTAGTGCATTTCTAGATTTCTCCAAGGCCCACTTCAATTTTATTTTCATAAAGATATATCATACAAATAAATTTCTAATAACTTTACAAAACTTTGAAGCTTATTATAGCTTTTTTTTATTATAAAAATATTATCATTTTGACTTTACAGTAAACTGCCAGGTGTCTGCTTTCAAATGAGACCATAATTATGCTTTTAGTGCGAAGGATTCACAAACTGTATTTGTTTTAGTCTGAGTATACATTTCTTAGGATTTTTTCAAAATTTAGAAATCAGCTTAACAGGTTAAGTCATTAAAACCATTTGATTCAAGTATTCCTATTTTTTAATGGAACTGGTTCTGAATTAGAAACAGTTCTTGTGTCCAAACTCTGTCCATGAATGACTGGAACTGTTCAAAAATGATCTTTTTTTTATGTTTTACAAATGTAATTGTTCACTCAAAATTTGTAGAGATGAAAAGGCTCGATTTTAATTTCCACAGACAGTGGAACAGCTATTACGAGGGCAAACTATCACGCCGGTGTCTACGGCTGCCAAATTAATCACACGATCTGATGACCTTTTAGATTAGATAAGCTGTATTATAATAGATACAGTCGTATAACACCAAAGAGAAACTGACAGTGAAGAGGGAACGGATTTTAACAGCTTCATTTTTCCCCTCACAGGACAGCCTCGCGCTTTTAACCTTTTTCATCTAGTTATGAATCAAAATGACTTAATTCAAGTGTCTCCGTGGAAGGGAATAGGGAGAGAGGAGAGCAGGAAAATTAGCTTGTGATTGTGTTGTGTGCAATCTGTCTTATTACAAGTGAATAATCAAACAGAGCAGATTCATTAACATTTGATTTCTGACACTAATTGAATTCACAGTTCAATAATTAATACTGAACTACAATTAGTATTAGTATTAGCAAACGGATCTAATATAAGCCATTTCCCCTTACAAATTGAAGCTTGTCAACTTCACTGTCGATGCTAATCCTTTATTTAAAGTCTTTTTGAGTTGTTTTAACCTTAAAATTAATTACAGTGAATTAGTCTTAGCTAATAAAATAAACAACATTAAATGAAGTAATTGATAAATTGCCAGTATTGTTAAATGAAGATTATGGAATTACTGAACTGTGGAACTTTAATAGCCATTTTTAATATGAATTAATTCATTTATTAATTAGTCCCTTTAGGAGAAATATTTGTCGCCATTTGATAATTACTTATGAAATCTAGTTAATACTTTGTAATAAGAGTGCAACAACATATAAATCATTGGTAACACTTTAGTATGGGGAACACACATTCACTATTAACTATGACTTTTGCCTCAATAAACTCCTAATTTACTGCTTATTAATAGTTAGTAAGGTAGTTTTTGTAGCATTTAAAGGGGGGGGGGGTGAAATGCTGTTTCATGCATACTGATCTTTTTACACTGTTAAAGACTTGGAATCCCATCCTAAACATAGACAAAGTTTCAAAAGTTAAGGTGGACGTTTGATGGGAGTATTTCTTTGTCAAAAATACTACTTCCGGTTAGTCATAAGTTTCGGCAAGTTTTTTGAGATCATGCGTCCCCTTTGACGTTAATAGGTCGGAATTTCCTTGTATGGGCCTTACGGACAATTCTACCGGAAGAGCGTGAGAGAGAGAGAGGGAGAGAGCGAAAGTAACAGGCTACGCCCATCAAAGCGCTGGCTCGTAGGCTGCGCTGCACAGGTGATGTGACTTCAAGAAATTAACAATGTCACCAAAAAAGTGCGTTTTTGGTTGCCAGACCAAGACAGTCCTGTACAGATTGCCAAAAAACCCCGCGTTAAGGCAACAGTGGATGGAATTTGCTTTTCCGGATCAGCAACTGAGTTGCGCGAATGTTTATATCTGTTCGCTGCATTTCGGTGCCGACTGTTTCATAAACAAGGCCCAGCTCGACGCCGGATTTTCCGATTGCCTAATGCTGAAGGATGGAGCAGTCCCAACGATAAAGGTCCCAACGTTAGAACCGCAGGCGGTGAGTGAGACTGCTTCAAATGTCTGTGTTTTTGCCTATGCTCATCAAGTAGCCCAAACATGATCACGTATAGTTAATTGATCAATGGAGCATGCGATGTGT
The DNA here is from genome assembly GCF_024679245.1 of Pseudorasbora parva. NCBI lineage: Eukaryota > Metazoa > Chordata > Actinopteri > Cypriniformes > Gobionidae > Pseudorasbora > Pseudorasbora parva. The sequence continues at coordinate 40,967,421 of NC_090177.1, read as the reverse complement.
AGTGCGTGTACATTTGTTTAGCTGGCCACTATATGTGTAACTTTATGTTTGTGTATTGTAAAAGCACTCCAAACAACAATACACAAAGAGGGGGGAAATATGTTGAACTAAATAAGCGCGCTTCTTCATTCAAATGCGCTACTATTCCGTGTCTTTCTATGTAAACACTAGCCTGCCGTGCAAAACCAGTCCGCTTACTACAATTGTCTACACAAACCACGCGTAAACACACACACACACACACACACACACACACGTGCACAACTTCGTGTACACCTTCAAAGAAAAAAAATATGACGATATAATTCAAGTATAAATATGTAAATAACACAAGCCGCTAAGCATATTATATAGTTAGTGTATAACTTGTACCACATAGAGACGTCCTGCTCTAGTCGTTTTTGCTGCTGCTCCTGTTCAACTGCAGCCTCTGGGTCTGATTCCGGATCATAGATGTATGGCTGTATCTGATTAAAAGCCATATTTTTATTTTGAATAAAGTTTTTTCCCGCTGTTAGGGATGACACAGCTTTACGACGCACTCAACACAATAACAGCAGCGCGCACTCGTCATCCGCTCACACGATACGCCCCCACCCGCTCGGCTTTTTTCGGAAAGACTCGGAACAGCGCATCTTTCTTATATAATTATTAAAAAAATAAAGACTTTTCGGAGATATGCAGGATGCAATGCTACTCTATAGGTACTCAAGATTGACATGACACTGACTGAAACTGAGTGTTTCACCCCCCCTTTAAGTTTAGGTATTGGGTCGGATTAAGGGATGTAGAATAAGGTCATGCAGAATAATGCATTAATATGAGCTTTATACGTTCTAATGTGCATGCTAATAAGCAACTAGTTCATAGTTAATAACTGAACCTTAAAATAAAGTGTTACCAAATCATTATATTGTTCTACTTTGCTGTTCACCATTAGTTTCGTTTTCATTGTGTGTTAATTTGCTTGTTCACTGCTTGTTCTTTGGGTTTTAAGCGGAAATGTACAGTTGTTGTCAGAATTACCCCTGGTAAATATGATCAAAAATGGCCGTTAAAATAAATCTGCATTGTTTATCCTTTTCGTGTTTCTTTCAAGAAATGTGGTACAATCTAACCTTTCATTGAAGTAAAATAATTGAAAGAAGGGGATACATCACTTTATGAAATAGATGATTTTCTCCAAAACACATTGGCCACAATAATTGGCACCCCTACTTTACCCTTAAGTATATTCCCATTATTTTCACATTGTTTAGTATTGGCAGGAACATGACTATTCAGCTATTACTTCCTTTTTTCACAGGAGTATAACTATGAGGAATCACAAAGTCCAAATTCCCTCAATCATTCGCCACAATGAGTAAAACCACAGAATATAGTTGCGCAGGAAAAGATTGTTGAGCTACACAAAATAGAAAGTGGCTGTAAGAAAATAGTTAAGCATTGGAAAAAAACATTTCCACCATCAGGGCGATAATTAAGAAGTTCAACACACTAAAGATGTTGTGAATCTGCCTGAAAAGAGGACGTGTGCCTACACTGTAAAAAGTAATTGTTGAATCTACTAAAGAAAAACTTGTAAAATTAACTGATTTTGGAAAATTTGTTGATTTAACTTGAATACACTGAGTATTGTGAACTTTTAGGTGGATGCGATAGCTAAACTATGCAAGTTTAGTACATTGTACTTAAGAATGCTGAGTGTGTTGTACTAAATGCATGTTCACACTGTTAAATCCAACAGCTGTTCTTACTAAGACTTTTTAGTAAACTTACTTAATGTACAATAATTAGAACTTACTTAAAACTATTTAGTAATCTGAACTGTTTGCATGCTATGCCTTTGTTACTTAGAAAATCCAAGTAAACATTACTTGACTGGTTTGAGTACCATTTTGCCAAAGGAAAAAAACACACACAAAAAACAGGTGGGCGGGCAAAAGATTGAGGCGGGGCAATTCTTAATAGACTTTTCACTCATTTCCTCCTTTTCTGCAGTTATCGTTCTTCTTAGTTGCATTCACTCATTTTACAGTCATCTTGAATGTTATTAAAAATACAACTAAAAACTTTGGGAAAGCATCACATAAGCTGACTTCATAAATGTATGTTGATTTCCTAAAATTTCTCACCATTACGGTGATAAGGGTTCCCTTTGGTTGGGCACTTGGAACTTAATTTATATTACTATATATCTCTTCCTATTGATGCAGCAATGCAACACGAAATCACAGATTTCAAAGGAAGGGAAGTAATATATATATATATATATATATATATATATATATATATATATATATATATATATATATATATATATATATATACACACACACACACATATATATAAATGTAATACCAATTAATGATATTTTAACATTTTATTGCTAACACTTCTGACAAATTTTTAATTGTGTTGATAATATTAGTTATATTATTTGTGTATAACTTTGAACATTGTCACTCTATATTTGTGACAATATCCAACAATTTACCATGCTTGAGTCATACACAGACTTCAACATTCAGCGTGCAAAACACAACAATGGTAACATTTTTTTTTTTTTTTTACACTTAATAAGTCCATTACAAGTTCATTTGCTGTCATTATTGGGGTTATACTGACAAAAGACAGCAAATTAAATGGTAAAATAAAGCCAAAAATAATAAAACAGAGTTACGATTGCCCTGTGATTAATTTATTCATGCTGCAATGCATTCTGGGAGTACACTTCCTCAGCTCACAGATAGAATTATGTCAACTTGAAGGGTTTAAGTAAGATCAACTTGATGCAATTAAGCTAACTTAACTGAGTGTTAAGTTCAGCTTACTTGAGAATTTTAAGGCAATCAGTTTCCACACATTCTTCTAGTAAAATGAACAAGCAGACATTAAAAGAACTAGTTAAAAGAACTATTTTGTTTGAGTTCTGCTTACAAACTCCAACTTATATATGTAAGTTGGCTGAACTTTTGAAATTGAGTTACCTCTACAAATACACAAGATAACTCTACAAAGTAGTAGTAAGTATTATCAAGTCAAAAATGATGACCTAATTTGCTTGAAAATTTTGAGGCAATCAGTTTCCACAGCTTTTCCAAGTAAAGTCAACTTATTACTTTTTACAGTGTATATCGTAAGAGGAGGAGCGTTTGAGTGGACAAAGACTCTCCAAGAATCACAGATGAAGAATCGCAGAGATTAGCTGAGTCTTGGGGTCAGGAAGCCTAAAAAAATTATCGAACAGCATCTACACCACCCCATGTTGTTTGGGAGGGCTTAAAGAAAAATCCTAGCCTAGAAATCTAGACGCACCCTAGCGGCAGCAAATGCAATAGTAATACAACTCTCCGTTGGCTTGCGAGCTTAAAAACCCAAACTCTGGTCAGGCCAATCACATCGTGTATAGAGTCGGTGGGCGGGGCTTAACCTAATGACGGCAGAGTTGCGCTGGTTCCGCGTGAATTCCCTGCTACTTGAAAACATGGAAGACGGCTCCTGCTGGAGAACAGCGATCTTTCAAATTGGCTTTCACGGCTTAAAGGGTTAGTTCACCCAAAAATGAAACATCTGTCATTAACTCCTCTCCCTAATGTTGTTCCACACCCATAAGACCTCCGTTCATCTTCACACACAGTTTAAGATATTTTATATTTAGTCCGAGAGCGTATGCTAGTGAATGCACACACTACTGTCCACGTCCAGAAAGGGAATAAAAACATCATCAAAGTAATCCATATGAGACATCAGTGGGTTAATCAGAATCTCTTGAAGATCGAAAATACATTTTGGTCCAAAAAGTACAAAAACTACAACTTTATTCAGCATTTTCTTCTCTTCCGGGTTTGTTTTCAATCCTCAAATAAATATTTGAATGATTATGAATCAGCATCTTGATTCCTGATTCGGATCGCCAATGTCTCGTAATTTCAGCAGTTTGACATGCGATCCCAATCATGAATCAATACGCTGATTCATAATCATTCTAATATATATTTGAGGATTGAAGACTCTTGAAGACTTGTGAATCTGAAGGATCTGGAGAGATTCTGTATGGAGGAATGGTCTCTGATATCATGAGAGGTGTTCTCCAAACTCCTCAGGCATTATAGGAGAAGACTCAGAGCTCTTATCTTGGCAAAACAAGATTGGAAAAAGTATTTAATAAAAGGGTGCCAATAATTATGGCCAACGTGTTTTGGAGAAAACCATTTATTTTATGCCCTATTCATGTATGCCCTACTTTCAATTATTTTACTTCAATGAAAGGTTTGATTTTATCGATTTTGATAACACTTTATTTTTAGGTTCAGTTATTAACTATGAACTAGTTGCTTATTAGCATGCACATTACTAGGATATTGGCTGTTTATTAGTACTTATAAAGCTCATATTAATGCCTTATTCTGCATGACCTTATTCTACATCCCTTAATCCGACCCAATACCTAAACTTAAATGCTACAAAAACTACCTCACTAACTATTAATAAGCAGTAAATTAGGAGTTTATTGAGGCAAAAGTCATAGTTAATAGTGAATATGTGTTCCCCATACTGAAGTGTTACCGCATTTTTTTTTCTTTTAAGATCAAAAAGATCAAAAGGATGAACAATGCAGATTTATTTTTACAGCCATCTTTGATCATATTTACCAGTGCTGCCCATAATTCTGACAACTGTATTCATTTTTCATGAGCTATTCCTCCTCAGTATCTGAAATTTAGAAATAGACTGTAGCAGAGGGTTTTTAAAGGGGGGGTGAAACACTCAGTTTCAGTCAGTGTCATGTCAATCTTGAGTACCTATAGAGTAGCATTGCATCCTGCATATCTCCGAAAAGTCTTTATTTTTTTAATAATTATATAAGAAAGATGCGCTGTTCCGAGTCTTTCCGAAAAAAGCCGAGCGGGTGGGGGCGTGTCGTGTGAGCGGAGCTAAATAATGACGTGTGCAGCAGCGCGCTCCTATTGTGTTGAGTCGAGTGCATCCCTAACAGCGGGAAAAAAACTTTATTCAAAATAAAAATATGGCTTTTAATCAGATACAGCCATACATCTATGATCCGGAATCAGACCCAGAGGCTGCAGTTGAACAGGAGCAGCAGCAAAAACGACTAGAGCAGGACGTCTCTATGTGGTACAAGTTATACACTAACTATATAATATGCTTAGCGGCTTGTGTTATTTACATATTTATACTTGAATTATATCGTCGTATTTTTGTCTTTGAAGGTGTACATGTGGGAAGTGCAGTTGTGCACGTGTGTGTGTGTGTTTACGCGTGGTTTGTGTAGACAATTGTAACGTTATTAAGCGGACTGGTTTTGCACGGCAGGCTAAGTTAGTGTTTACATAGAAAGACACGGAATAGTAGCGCATTTGAATGAAGAAGCGCGCTTATTTAGTTCAACATATTTCCCCACTCTTTGTGTATTGTTGTTTGGAGTGCTTTTACAATACACAAACATAAAGTTACACATATAGTGGCCAGCTAAACAAATGTACACGCACTACACATCGCATGCTCCATTGATCAATTTCTATATATAGTAATATATATAGTAACTATACGTGATCATGTTTGGGCTACTTGATGAGCATAGGCAAAAACACAGACATTTGAAGCAGTCTTACTCACAGCCTGCGGTTCTAACGTTGGGACCTTTATCGTTGGGACTGCTCCATCCTTCAGCATTAGGCGATTGGAAAATCCGGCGTCAAGCTGGGCCTTGTTTATGAAACAGTCGGCACCGAAATGCAGCGAACAGATATAAACATTCGCGCAACTCAGTTGCTGATCCGGAAAAGCAAATTCCATCCACTGTTGCGGGGTTTTTGGGGAATCTTTGCAGGACTGTCTTGGTCTGGCAACCAAAAACGCACTTTTTGATGTCATTGTTAATTGTGCACATTACCTGTGCAGCGCAGCCTACGAGCCAGCGCTTTGATGGGCATAGCCTGTTGCTTTCGCTCTCTCCCTCTCTCTCTCTCACGCTCTTCCGGTAGAATTGTCCGTAAGGCCCATGCAAGGAAATTCCGCCCCCATTAACGTCAAAGGGGTTGCATGATCGCACTTATGACTAACCGGAAGTAGTATTTTTGACAAAGAAATACTCCCATCAAACGTCCACCTTAACTTTTGAAACTTTGTCCATGTTTAGTATGGGATTCCATGTCTTTAACAGTGTAAAAAGATCAGTATGCATGAAAAAGCATTTCACCCCCCCCCCCCTTTAAAGACACTCTTTTGTTGTTTCTTGTTTATTTACTCACTTGTGCCAGTGAAATGTGGTGTATAGATGTCACGGAGTGACTTAATGTAGCGGAACCTAAAATGGCGAAACCTCAAATGGCGGAAATTGTCCGCCCGGACCGTTGTCCATGAAACACGCGACTAGTTCCGGTAACTCCGGGCAACTGAAAGGGAGGATTATTAAGAACAGGTGTGCGAATGGACGTGGCGATTGATGGTTGGACAATTTAGAGAAAAGGAGGCATATAAATAAGGTAACGGGAGAACAGGAAAGGGTGAAGTTTATTCCAGCGACCACGGTGGGTGAGACGGAGCGATCGGTGAGTAGGAGGGACGTCTTGAGGCGGATTGTACAGACTGGGCGAAGTGAGAACAGAGTACTGGGCTGAAGAAAACATGGAGCTAAGTGTTTGAAGCATTCGTTGTTGAAACAACTGTGTTGATATGTATTATTACTGCCTTGAAGAGATTGTTTACATTGAGAAGTCATTGGGAACGTATTGAAAAGAGGAAGGAGTGTGCTGAAAGGTCGTGGTCTTGACGTTTTCATATGGTCATTCTCTGCACTGACCCTTTCTACTATCCAGGACTTATTTCCCGGCCCAACGTGGTGATCCTGACCCTAATTCACCGTGAGTGTGTGTGGAGTACAGTGGGTGAGTCTTTTTCGGATGTGTGTCCACCTGAAGAATTATAGTGTTGTGCTGTGCAAACGTTGTCAGCGATCCCTCCCCAGGTCGAAGAGAAAGCCCTGCATTAGAGGAAGCGCTAAAGCCGACATCTGTCTAACTACGGAGCTGTGAGTTGTATCTACCCAGTGTACCGCCTGTATACCCACCTGTATGCCCAAAGCTAAGAGCCCAGTGTACCGCCTGTATACTCGCCTGTATGCCCAAAGCTAAGAGCCCAGTGTACCGCCTGTATACTCGCCTGTATGCCCAAAACCTAAGAGCCCAGTGTACTGTCTGTATACTCACCTGTATGCCCAAAGCTAAGAGCCCAGTGTACCGCCTGTATACCCACCTGTATGCCCAAAGCTAAGAGCCCAATGTACCGCCTGTATACTCACCTGTATGCCCAAAGCTAAGAGCCCAGTGTACCGCCTGTATACTCACCTGTATGCCCAAAGCTAAGAGCCCAGTGTACCGCCTGTATACTCACCTGTATGCCCAAAGCTAAGAGCCCAGTGTACCGCCTGTATACCCACCTGTACGCCCAAAGCTAAGAGCCCAGTGTACCGCCTGTATACTCACCTGTATGCCCAAAGCTAAGAGCCCAGTGTGCCGCCTGTATACTCACCTGTATGCCCAAAGCTAAGAGCCCAGTGTACCGCCTGTATACTCACCTGTACGCCCAAAGCTAAGAGCCCAGTGTACCGCCTGTATACCCACCTGTACGCCCAAAGCTAAGAGCCCAGTGTACCGCCTGTATACTCACCTGTATGCCCAAAGCTAAGAGCCCAGTGTGCCGCCTGTATACTCACCTGTATGCCCAAAGCTAAGAGCCCAGTGTACCGCCTGTATACTCACCTGTATGCCCAAAGCTAAGAGCCCAGTGTACCGCCTGTATACTCACCTGTATGCCCAAAGCTAAGAGCCCAGTGTACCGCCTGTATACTCACCTGTATGCCCAAAGCTAAGAGCCCAGTGTACCGCCTGTATACTCACCTGTATGCCCAAAGCTAAGAGCCCAGTGTACCGCCTGTATACTCACCTGTATGCCCAAAGCTAAGAGCCCAGTGTACCGCCTGTATACTCACCTGTATGCCCAAAGCTAAGAGCCCAGTGTACCGCCTGTATACTCACCTGTATGCCCAAAGCTAAGAGCCCAGTGTACCGTCTGTATACTCACCTGTATGCCCAAAGCTAAGAGCCCAGTGTACCGCCTGTATACTCACCTGTATGCCCAAAGCTAAGAGCCCAGTGTACCGCCTGTATACTCACCTGTATGCCCAAAGCTAAGAGCCCAGTGTACCGCCTGTATACTCACCTGTATGCCCAAAGCTAAGAGCCCAGTGTACCGTCTGTATACTCACCCGTATGCCTGAAGCTAAGAGCCCAGTGTACCGTCTGTATATTCACCTGTGAGCCAAGGCTCGTACGAAGAAGAGAGAGAGCTGGGAAGATCCGGTGAGAGTCAGAAGTGACTCAGATTCTAAAGCCAAGAGTCCAGTGTACCGCCTGTATACTCACCTGTAAGCCTAGGCTTGTACAAAGAAGAGAGAGAGCTGGGAAGATCCGGAGCGTCAGAAGCGACGCAGATCCCAAGGCCCCAGCCCTAGAGGGCTGGTTCCCCCTCTTTTAGTATCCCTTCCCCCCCTTTCCTATAAATCTCTTTTTAAATTAATAAACATTGTTTTTAACTTACCGGTCCTCGTCTGTCTGGTCATTGGCGTGTTTCTGGGACCTCCTCGGGGTGGAAACTGGGGGAGGAGCAGGACTCGCGCTAAGTGGCGGTCCGCTCCGGCCTGTGACATAGACATAATATCACACTGATGATATGCAGCCATATCGCAGCTACTCGTGTGACTCGCTTATATAGGCGTATATGGATTAGCTAATAGTGACTGGTAACACTTCAGTTTAGGGTCCAGTTCTCACTATTAACTGGTTTAGCATGATGTACTAAGACATTAGCTGTTTATTCAAACTGTCCTCCAAAAAAATACGAATCTATAGGTTGTTTTTTTAGCACCTTAATACAACCTATATTTATGTTTTAAAGTCATGTGCCCTCTAGCTGCCGTAAAAATAACGGCAGTGTCGTGTCATGTGCCATGAAATGGCGTGTGACTGTCGTTACCAATCAAAATGCGTGTTCAATTTAATGCAGTGTCGACTTTTTACCACCATTTGTCATATTTCCATATCAATTTTTTTTTTTTTTTACAACTACACCCACCCCATCCCTAAACCTACCCAGAGATTTATATTGCATACACACTTTATGAGCACATGTTCCCTGGGATCAAACTCACGATCGCATGATCACATGTAGTTGTTGTAGTGCAATGCTTTACCAACTGAGCTACGCAAAACCTGAAATATTACACAGATAAAAGGGGAAAATGCTATAAAACGAAAGTGTCCTGCTCTCAGTAGAAGCACACATTAGTTAACGCTCCTGTGCGTCCGTATTTCATGAATTAAAATATTGTCAGTAGGAGCGCAACTTTAGTAAACGCTCCTATGGGTCATATTTCAAGGAAGTGACAAACGACCTATATAGGCGTATTGGTTCGGGGACATGTTGTGATTATTAATACTTACATAGCACATATTAATGCCTTATTTTGCAGGACCATATTCTACATCCACCTAAACTTAACAACAACCTTACTAACTATTAATAAGCAGAAGCTTCTTACAGTCGGCATGCATTTTATTCTTTCGGCGCAGGCCACAACAACTTTGCCAGGCTTATGTTCCCTAACCTGACCCATCCATTCTCTGCAGATGTCTTGCCCCAGTGAGGTCCGCCATCAGGTTGCAGGCCGGCGCGTCCATCGCCCATCAGACATCCTGGCCATGTGTCCATCCCAGCGCTTCTTGGCCTGTTCGGCCTGGTTGATAACGTCCTTGACCTTGCTCATCTTCCTCAATAGTTCATTGCTGATGTGGTCCGTCCTCTTGACGCCGATCATCCACCGCTCGAGGGTGCGTTCGGTTCAGCTCTTGGCCCTGTAGAGCATGGCCAGCAGGATAGTTGAACAGGTGGGGGTGCGCGGGGGGGCATCGGCCATGTTGGTGACCACCTCTTCTATGGATGTATAGCTGACCCAGACAGCCCTCCATTAGCGTCAGCTTGTTAGGAAACGCCAGTTCACGGCTATTCTTGTGCCAACAGCAGTCGGCTCCTGGCCGAGGTAGATGTAGCTGTCGACCTGCTCGGTCTCCCTCTGTCCGATGTGGATGTTGTTGTTGGCGGCCTGAGGGAAGCGCATCCACTTTGTCTTGGCCAGGCTCATCTTCAGGACTGACTCGCACATTAGGAGGATGCCGTCGGGGAAGCGCTGGTGGATGAGCCACTGGCCATTAACGATGATACCCTTGTTGTCCCAGTTCAGCTGTGGAAAGACGTGCTCCAGACACGTTGTAAAAAGATTGGGTAAGATGGGATAGCTTGAGGTATGAGGTATGCTGAGGTTAGAGCTCCCAGGCAGGAGGTCGAGAGGAAGACCATAGAGGAGGTTTATGGGTGTAGTGAAGGAGGACATAAAGGTAGTCGGTCTGAGAGAAGAGGATACAGAGGATAAGACCAGATGGAGGCAGATGATTCGCTGTGGCGACCCCTGAGGGGAACAGCCGAAAGAAAAAGAAGAAGAAGGGTATCCGCGGTTCAGCTCCTGCAAAAGGTGGCCATGTTCTCGTCGGTGACACCCTGTTGTTGGAGGGCATGCTGTACGCAGTTGACCTCCACACTGTCGAAGGCCTTCTCTTATGCCCCGTTTCCACTGAAATTACTGGGAAAAATGTGTCCCAGGAACTTTTTTTACAGGAAATTTTTCCCCCCAGACCTGCTACTGTCTGCATTTCCACTGCGGTCTAAAGTACCGTGAAGGTTAGGCAAATTAGTCCGGTGATGTCGGACTGCACACGACTGCTCCTCCCAGTCAGCGACGGACGGTAATCATTTTTGCGCAACACTGTCTGCAACAATAACAAGCATGGAGGAGATTCGAGCTGTGCTGCTTTTGCTGGTTATGTATTGGTTTACTAAAGAGGTAATTAACAAAACGGCGGAAAAGCACTGATACTAAAGCGTATTCTGAAAGCTTGTAAAGCTATATGTTATAATCAGCTATTACTGACATTGACTGTGAGATGGCTGAGACGAACGCGGGCCATCAGACAAAAAGAGCAAGACTGATATTTACTGAACACAGAACAAACCTCACGAAATACTTTACAAAATGCCGGTTGAAAAATAAGATGCTGCGAGAGCTCAAACAAACAGCATGTGGGGTTAGCCTAACCCTAACCCTAACCCAGCACACGAGTCAGTCCCGCTTTTGAAAGTTCCTGAACTTTGAGAAAGTATTACCTCGCGAGCAGGGCTGTTTGGAGGGAGAAATATTTACCCAGAACTTTATTTAGACCCTGTGGTCGAAACACATTCAGTACCACCCCAAAGGCCCTAGTTCCTGGAGACAGTTCCTGCGGTGGAAACGCGGCTTTAGTCTTCAAAGGCCAGCACCAAGGGCCTCTTGTACTCCCGGCAGCTTTCGAGCAGTTGGTCCATCGTGCTGTAGCCAGATCTGAAGCCTGCCTGGTCCGGTGGCTGTTGTTCGTACTTTACTGAGGCAAAACGTCTAATAGTTAGTTAGTGAGAATTGGACCCTAAACTAAAGTGTGACCTAGTGAACTATTCAACAGAACGCTGCAGCACTTACTCATTTGTCAATCTGAGTTTCTTGTTAGTTAACATAAAGATAGTATTGCCTTACTCCCTAGTTGTTCCCATGTAATGATGGAGCAGTATTCTGACGTGTTGCCCCTAACAAGCTGTGATAAGCACAGGTATCAGCTCGCATTAAAAAACACGACAGATTATTTAGCAGTTCTTCGCCATATGTGAGAGCAGCTTGGCCTCTTGTTTTTTTGCACTCTTCTACAACTTTGGCTGCTTTTTTGCATAATGAGGTACAAACAGAGACAAATCGCTGCGGTCCCAGCCGAGCTCAGATGCTTCGGAAGTTCACACATCAGCGCGATCGGACGCACACACACCCCGCTGGAGACGCGCCTCCCGCGGCTCAGGATCTGTCGACCTGTGCGCGGTATCTTAAACGCGTCCTTCCGTCAGACGCCTGCAGAGCAACATATCTGGCCGTCTGGTGTGCCGCTTGGCACGTGTGGCCTGCGTTTTGGATGCATGTTGGTGTGTCTTGTAAACAGCGTGTGCGATTGCACGGGCGTGGGGCATCACACATCGCCTTAATTGTGACTACTGGGTTTTGTTCGAGGGCCCCTTCTGCCTATATCATTAGCTAATTTGCTGTGTTTGGTCTCATATGATCTCTCCTTTACTGGCAAATCTGAGCGAACCCATCCAGATCACACACACACACACACAGTGAGAGAGTGCTGAGTCCAGCTCTGTGCTTCTAGCAGACCTCTTTACATCTGGGCTGGTGTGACAAGCAAGATTAATACTTCACTCTCACAGAGCTACACACACACACACACACACACACACACACACACACACACACACACACACACACACACACACACTTAAATGCACTCATAACACTCTCCTCCAGCAGACTGAATATTTGAGAAAAGGCGGGAAGAGAGAAAATGAGCCCAACATCACACACTCATCATCTAGTTCAATCTCACACGCACAACAGAATCTCGAGAAAAATCTCTTTCTGCTGATGTCTGACTTTTCCCTCCCGCTCTCTTTTTCTTTCTCGGATCTGTCCCTCTGTTTCCCGTCAGATCCCGGTGTGAAGCCGCCGCTGCCGCTTTGTCCCGTTCGGGGGCGGAATGACGTTTAAACGGGCTCCTATCTGTCCTTGGAGAACGAGGCTGCTCTCCTATCAAATCACATCTCTCTCACACACAAAAGATTATATTATATAAGCTTCAGAAACACATTCGAGACCCTTCAATTAATTTCCACTACTGTGCATAAGATGTTTAAGTTATTATAGAACTAAATGAAGCATTTTTGTGGAGATTAGTGATATCAGATAACCTGGTACTAAATGATTAACATGCAGTATTCATGTTTTCATGGTTTTTAAAGGTACTCCGTGCAGTGATGAACAACCAAAGACATTTATATAAAAACTTTGAATCCAGCTCAAATCTGCACAATTAACTGTTAGTTTATGGTTGGTGAAATAATACATTTCTGGACATAAAAATGTATTATTTATATATATATATATATATATATATATATATATATATATATATATATATATATATATATATATATATATATATATATATATATATATATATATATATATATATATATACACATTAGGATTATTAATATTATTATTATTATAACATGGTAATTACATTGTTGTAACACATTTATTGACATGTAAATAACTACAGTATATGCTATCCAAAAAAAAATGATTACATTAGTTTGGGTGTGTAGCTTACTTAAATTTTATTTCATAACAGCACAGAGTGAAGAAAGATGTGTCTTTTTTCATCATTTTTGTCATATTAGGTCTCTGAATTAATACGCTCCATGTATCAATGATATTAAACACTTTAGACAGTTTCTCTGAATTAAAGCAGCACATTAATACTAAAAGAGATTGAGTGCAGAGAGAACGAGAGAGGGAGAGAGAGAGAGAGAGAGAGAGAGAGAGAGAGAGAGAGAGAGAGAGAGAGAGAGAACGAAAGAGAGAGAGAGAGCGAGAGAGAGAGAGAGAGAGAGAGAGAGAGAGAGAGAGAGAGAGAGAGAGAGAGAGAGAGAGAGAGAGAGAGAGAGAGAGAGAGAGATTTATCCACGGGGCTGAATAAATGAATAAACATCCTCATTCTGAGAGTATCTTGAGGAGGAGAGACAGAGACACTCCAGCAGGACCAGCAGGTAATTCAACAATTAATATCAGCCTCACGACAGCTTCACAATGCATGCGGATTAATAAAAACATATCCTCCGGAAAGCCTTCGCCCTAACTCTCTTCTTTATCTGACAACACTGTCCATTGTCCAGGTTATCCAGATTGCATCATAACAAACTGAACACATTGAGATCTCTAGATAAAAATGAACAGGGATAAAACTGCACTTCAAGCCTGAAGACATTTCTGCATGATATGAAAAGGATTGAAGGGGAACTCATTACAGTGAAATCTTCATTCACACACATATTATCACATGATTTTACAAATAAAACTTGGTATAAAGGACATTACACCACTTTACAGTTTATCATGTACTTATAGCACGCGTATGAAATTATGATATATCGATGAGTCAAACATTTTCAGGTGTTGTCGCAAATATTTACAGTTTCACAATCAAGACTCAGTGATGAAAATCAGAGAGATGTGTCTGAAGATCACACCGCGCACAGATCACACACCACAGATGTGATCCCGGACCACAAAACCAGTCAGAAGGGTCACTTTTTTGAAATTGAGATTTATACATCATAATAATCTCATAATAAGGATTAAGCTGAGATATAATTACTTGAAAATCTGGAATCTGAGGGTGCAAAAAAATCGAAATATTGAGGCAACCAACTTCTATATTACTACTAATAATATGTTTTTATATATATTTATGGTAGGAAATATCTTTATGGAACATGATCTTTACTTAATATCCTAATGATTTTTGGCGTAAAAGAAAAATCGATACTTTTGACCCATACAATGTATTGTTGGCTATAAATATACACGTCAGACTTATGACTGGCTCCAGAAATATTACAGTAAATGCAGGGCATTAGAAACACAGAATATGTGTAGAATATGCCTGATAAATACACAAACCTAGCAAGAGTTTTCACAGCAATGATCACAAAAGCTTCTACGGCACATCTCACTTTTGTGAAAGCCCAATGTAATTAAATTTGGGGGTGAAGCGGAAAGCTTTGTTTTATTTGAATATGATAATCCTTTTATAAATGTTGTAATATTGCTGAAAGTGGAGAAGAGAGAGTCGACGTCGGTGTCTCTCTCTCTCCGCTTTCTGTTCGCTTTACGCTCAAGCCTTTCTCAGCGGATGATTTTATTGAGGCTGTCGTGAATGAACTCTATTCTACACAGGAAACCTGATCAATAATTCATCCTCTCCTGCGTGAGTTTGTTCATGTGAAACATGATTTCACATCGCAGGAACAGAAAGGCTCTCATCGGCAGAGAATTATGAAATATCTGCGCGAGGATTCCCTTTCAATAAAGGTTTACATTAGAGCTGTTTTAAAGTATTGTGCTGTGCTGAGGCGACGCATTACACTCCGGCTGAATTCGAGAGTTTGCACTTTACACACACACACACACACACACACACACACACGTTTATTTTTGTGACATTTGGGGACTCTCCATAGGCGTAATGGTTTTTATACTGTACAAACCGTATTTTCTATCCCCTTACACTGCCCCTGCCCCTAAACCTACCCATCACAGGAAACATTCTGCATTTTTACTTTCTCAAAAAAACATATTTTAGTGTGTTTTTAAGGCCATTTGAATTATGGGGACATTTGATATGTCCTCATAAACCACATTTATAGTGTAATACCAGTGTAATACCCATGTAGTTATACAAATTTGTGTCCTCATAAACCACATAAACAGGCTCACACACACACACACACACACACACACACACACACACACACACATACACGTCTATATTACCAAGAGGGGACTATCACTCTACACTATCCAAGAGGGGACCTGTGTTTCTAGTCATTTTGAAGAAACAAAAATCACATACAAAATTTTCTTTTAAGGTCCTTATTCATAATATAACTTCAAATAAGCATTTTTTTATTTTTTAAAAAATATGCCAAGAGGGGACCTGAACGATGTCTACCTATCCAACAGGGGACCTCCATAGACTCTAATGGAGCTGTGTGTGTTTGTGTGTGACCGATGTCTACCTATCCAACAGGGGACCTCCATAGACTCTAATGGAGCTGTGTGTGTTTGTGTGTGACCGATGTCTACCTATCCAACAGGGGACCTCCATTAGTCTGCAGTGGAGCTGTGTGTGAATGTGAAGTGAGCTGGCAGTCAAGTCTGTCTTCATTTTATATATATATATATATATATATATATATATATATATATATATATATATATATATATATATATATATATATGCATTTGGCATGTATATATGCCATCTCCACCATTACATGTCTTTACAAATAAATAACATAAATGCAGTTAAGCTTCGTACAGACTATATAATGTGTCAAGTAATAATATGTCTTTTTATAATAACTGTGTTCTTTTGAATGTACTGAGAAGTATTTATTTGTAACCTAAAATATACTTTAATACTTTAATTTATTTTTAAATATATTTATTACACAGTCGCAATAAAGTTACAAGATGTAACATCAAGTAACACACTACACTTAGTTAGTCCACAAGTCTTCTTGTGCTTTAGTATGTTAGTCAACACATTAAAATAAGTTAACTTGTTTACACAGGCATCTGGTATCACAATAGGCACACACACACACACACACACACACAAACACAATATACCTTATACATAATACCTAATACATTACAGAAAAGTCATTTCTTTAAGAAATTCATTCTCTGTTGTGTCTCCATAATTACAGTATATGATCAGTCCACATCTCTCATTTAAGATTATTGTCAGGTACACCAATGTATTTACATTATTGAATATTACAGGTCATTATTGAATAGTGATTACGCTACACACACACTGACTCAGGTCCCCTGTTAGATAGTAAATCACGACGCCTGTGTGTTTGCTGTGACATTTCTTATCATCACAAACACACTGTAAAGATTTAGAGTTTTTACAGCAATACCTGAGTTTAAAGGGTTAAATCAAGCAGAATAGCTCTCTAATGTATTAATTGCAGGTCATTATTGAATAGTGATTATGTTACACACACACACTGACTCAGGTCCCCTGTTAGATAGTAAATCACGACACCTGTGTGTTTGCTGTGACATTTCTTATCATCACAAACACACTGTAAAGATTTAGAGTTTTTACAGCAATAACTGAGTTTAAAGGGTTAAATCAAGCAGAAATAGCTCTCTAATGTATTAATTGCAGGTCATTATTGAATAGTGACTACGTTACACACACACACTGACTCAGGTCCCCTGTTAGATAGTAAATCACGACGCCTGTGTGTTTGCTGTGACATTTCTTATCATCACAAACACACTGCAAAGATTTAGAGTTTTTACAGCAATACCTGAGCTTAAAGGGTTAAATCAAGCAGAAATAGCTCTCTAATGTATTAATTGCAGGTCATTATTGAATAGTGACTACGTTTCACACACACTGACTCAGGTCCCCTGTTAGATAGTAAATCACGACGCCTGTGTGTTTGCTGTGACATTTCTTATCATCACAAACACACTGCAAAGATTTAGAGTTTTTACAGCAATACCTGAGTTTAAAGGGTTAAATCAAGCAGAAATAGCTCTCTAATGTATTAATTGCAGGTCATTATTGAATAGTGATTATGTTACACACACACACTGACTCAGGTCCCCTGTTAGATAGTAAATCACGACGCCTGTGTGTTTGCTGTGACATTTCTTATCATCACAAACACACTGCAAATATTTAGAGTTTTTACAGCAATACCTGAGTTTAAAGGGTTAAATCAAGCAGAAATAGCTCTCTAATGTATTAATTGCCGGTCATTATTGAATAGTGAATATGTTACACACACACTGACTCAGGTCCCCTGTTAGATAGTAAATCACGACGCCTGTGTGTTTGCTGTGACATTTCTTATAATCACAAACACACTGTAAAGATTTAGAGTTTTTACAGCAATAACTGAGTTTAAAGGGTTAAATCAAGCAGAAATAGCTCTCTAATGTATTAATTGCAGGTCATTATTGAATAGTGATTACGTTACACACACACACTCACTCAGGTCCCCTGTTAGATAGTAAATCACGACGCCTGTGTGTTTGCTGTGACATTTCTTATCATCATAAACACACTGCAAAGATTTAGAGGTTTTACAGCAATACCTGAGTTTAAAGGGTTAAATCAAGCAGAAATAGCTCTCTAATGTATTAATTGCCGGTCATTATTGAATAGTGATTATGTTACACACACACTCACTCAGGTCCCCTGTTAGATAGTAAATCACGACGCCTGTGTGTTTGCTGTGACATTTCTTATAATCACAAACACACTGTAAAGATTTAGAGTTTTTACAGCAATACCTGAGTTTAAAGGGTTAAATCAAGCAGAAATAGCTCTCTAATGTATTAATTGCAGGTCATTATTGAATAGTGATTATGTTACACACACACTCACTCAGGTCCCCTGTTAGATAGTAAATCACGACGCCTGTGTGTTTGCTGTGACATTTCTTATAATCACAAACACACAGCAAAGATTTAGAGTTTTTACAGCAATACCTGAGTTTAAAGAGTTAAATCAAGCAGAAATAGCTCTCTAATGTATTAATTGCCGGTCATTATTGAATAGTGATTATGTTACACACACACTCACTCAGGTCCCCTGTTAGATAGTAAATCACGACGCCTGTGTGTTTGCTGTGACATTTCTTATAATCACAAACACACTGTAAAGATTTTGAGTTTTTACAGAAATACCTGAGTTTAAAGGGTTAAATCAAGCAGAAATAGCTCTCTAATGTATTAATTGCAGGTAATTATTGAATAGTGACTACGTTACACACACACTGACTCAGGTCCCCTGTTAGATAGTAAATCACGACGCCTGTGTGTTTGCTGTGACATTTCTTATCATCACAAACACACTGTAAAGATTTAGAGTTTTTACAGCAATACCTGAGTTTAAAGGGTTAAATCAAGCAGAAATAGCTCTCTAATGTATTAATTGCAGGTAATTATTGAATAGTGAATATGTTACACACACACTCACTCAGGTCCCCTGTTAGATAGTAAATCACGACGCCTGTGTGTTTGCTGTGACATTTCTTATCATCACAAACACTCTGCAAAGATTTAGAGGTTTTACAGCAATACCTGAGTTTAAAGGGTTAAATCAAGCAGAAATAGCTCTCTAATGTATTAATTGCCGGTCATTATTGAATAGTGATTATGTTACACACACACACTGACTCAGGTCCCCTGTTAGATAGTAAATCACGACACCTGTGTGTTTGCTGTGACATTTCTTATCATCACAAACACACTGTAAAGATTTAGAGTTTTTACAGCAATACCTGAGTTTAAAGGGTTAAATCAAGCAGAAATAGCTCTCTAATGTATTAATTGCAGGTCATTATTGAATAGTGATTACGTTGTACACACACTGACTCAGGTCCCCTGTTAGATAGTAAATCACGACGCCTGTGTGTTTGCTGTGACATTTCTTATCATCACAAACACACTGTAAAGATTTAGAGTTTTTACAGCAATACCTGAGTTTAAAGGGTTAAATCAAGCAGAAATAGCTCTCTAATGTATTAATTGCCGGTCATTATTGAATAGTGATTACGTTACACACACACACTGACTCAGGTCCCCTGTTAGATAGTAAATCACGACGCCTGTGTGTTTGCTGTGACATTTCTTATAATCACAAACACACTGCAAAGATTTAGAGTTTTTACAGCAATACCTGAGTTTAAAGGGTTAAATCAAGCAGAAATAGCTCTCTAATGTATTAATTGCATGTCATTATTGAATAGTGATTATGTTACACACACACTGACTCAGGTCCCCTGTTAGATAGTAAATCACGACGCCTGTGTGTTTGCTGTGACATTTCTTATCATCACAAACACACTGTAAAGATTTAGAGTTTTTACAGCAATACCTGAGTTTAAAGGGTTAAATCAAGCAGAATAGCTCTCTAATGTATTAATTGCAGGTCATTATTGAATAGTGATTATGTTACACACACACACTGACTCAGGTCCCCTGTTAGATAGTAAATCACGACACCTGTGTGTTTGCTGTGACATTTCTTATCATCACAAACACACTGTAAAGATTTAGAGTTTTTACAGCAATAACTGAGTTTAAAGGGTTAAATCAAGCAGAAATAGCTCTCTAATGTATTAATTGCAGGTCATTATTGAATAGTGACTACGTTACACACACACACTGACTCAGGTCCCCTGTTAGATAGTAAATCACGACGCCTGTGTGTTTGCTGTGACATTTCTTATCATCACAAACACACTGCAAAGATTTAGAGTTTTTACAGCAATACCTGAGCTTAAAGGGTTAAATCAAGCAGAAATAGCTCTCTAATGTATTAATTGCAGGTCATTATTGAATAGTGACTACGTTTCACACACACTGACTCAGGTCCCCTGTTAGATAGTAAATCACGACGCCTGTGTGTTTGCTGTGACATTTCTTATCATCACAAACACACTGCAAAGATTTAGAGTTTTTACAGCAATACCTGAGTTTAAAGGGTTAAATCAAGCAGAAATAGCTCTCTAATGTATTAATTGCAGGTCATTATTGAATAGTGATTATGTTACACACACACACTGACTCAGGTCCCCTGTTAGATAGTAAATCACGACGCCTGTGTGTTTGCTGTGACATTTCTTATCATCACAAACACACTGCAAATATTTAGAGTTTTTACAGCAATACCTGAGTTTAAAGGGTTAAATCAAGCAGAAATAGCTCTCTAATGTATTAATTGCCGGTCATTATTGAATAGTGAATATGTTACACACACACTGACTCAGGTCCCCTGTTAGATAGTAAATCACGACGCCTGTGTGTTTGCTGTGACATTTCTTATAATCACAAACACACTGTAAAGATTTAGAGTTTTTACAGCAATAACTGAGTTTAAAGGGTTAAATCAAGCAGAAATAGCTCTCTAATGTATTAATTGCAGGTCATTATTGAATAGTGATTACGTTACACACACACACTCACTCAGGTCCCCTGTTAGATAGTAAATCACGACGCCTGTGTGTTTGCTGTGACATTTCTTATCATCATAAACACACTGCAAAGATTTAGAGGTTTTACAGCAATACCTGAGTTTAAAGGGTTAAATCAAGCAGAAATAGCTCTCTAATGTATTAATTGCCGGTCATTATTGAATAGTGATTATGTTACACACACACTCACTCAGGTCCCCTGTTAGATAGTAAATCACGACGCCTGTGTGTTTGCTGTGACATTTCTTATAATCACAAACACACTGTAAAGATTTAGAGTTTTTACAGCAATAACTGAGTTTAAAGGGTTAAATCAAGCAGAAATAGCTCTCTAATGTATTAATTGCAGGTCATTATTGAATAGTGATTACGTTACACACACACACTCACTCAGGTCCCCTGTTAGATAGTAAATCACGACGCCTGTGTGTTTGCTGTGACATTTCTTATCATCATAAACACACTGCAAAGATTTAGAGGTTTTACAGCAATACCTGAGTTTAAAGGGTTAAATCAAGCAGAAATAGCTCTCTAATGTATTAATTGCCGGTCATTATTGAATAGTGATTATGTTACACACACACTCACTCAGGTCCCCTGTTAGATAGTAAATCACGACGCCTGTGTGTTTGCTGTGACATTTCTTATAATCACAAACACACTGTAAAGATTTAGAGTTTTTACAGCAATACCTGAGTTTAAAGGGTTAAATCAAGCAGAAATAGCTCTCTAATGTATTAATTGCCGGTCATTATTGAATAGTGATTATGTTACACACACACTCACTCAGGTCCCCTGTTAGATAGTAAATCACGACGCCTGTGTGTTTGCTGTGACATTTCTTATAATCACAAACACACTGTAAAGATTTTGAGTTTTTACAGAAATACCTGAGTTTAAAGGGTTAAATCAAGCAGAAATAGCTCTCTAATGTATTAATTGCAGGTAATTATTGAATAGTGACTACGTTACACACACACTGACTCAGGTCCCCTGTTAGATAGTAAATCACGACGCCTGTGTGTTTGCTGTGACATTTCTTATCATCACAAACACACTGTAAAGATTTAGAGTTTTTACAGCAATACCTGAGTTTAAAGGGTTAAATCAAGCAGAAATAGCTCTCTAATGTATTAATTGCAGGTAATTATTGAATAGTGAATATGTTACACACACACTCACTCAGGTCCCCTGTTAGATAGTAAATCACGACGCCTGTGTGTTTGCTGTGACATTTCTTATCATCACAAACACTCTGCAAAGATTTAGAGGTTTTACAGCAATACCTGAGTTTAAAGGGTTAAATCAAGCAGAAATAGCTCTCTAATGTATTAATTGCCGGTCATTATTGAATAGTGATTATGTTACACACACACACTGACTCAGGTCCCCTGTTAGATAGTAAATCACGACACCTGTGTGTTTGCTGTGACATTTCTTATCATCACAAACACACTGTAAAGATTTAGAGTTTTTACAGCAATACCTGAGTTTAAAGGGTTAAATCAAGCAGAAATAGCTCTCTAATGTATTAATTGCAGGTCATTATTGAATAGTGATTACGTTGTACACACACTGACTCAGGTCCCCTGTTAGATAGTAAATCACGACGCCTGTGTGTTTGCTGTGACATTTCTTATCATCACAAACACACTGTAAAGATTTAGAGTTTTTACAGCAATACCTGAGTTTAAAGGGTTAAATCAAGCAGAAATAGCTCTCTAATGTATTAATTGCCGGTCATTATTGAATAGTGATTACGTTACACACACACACTGACTCAGGTCCCCTGTTAGATAGTAAATCACGACGCCTGTGTGTTTGCTGTGACATTTCTTATAATCACAAACACACTGCAAAGATTTAGAGTTTTTACAGCAATACCTGAGTTTAAAGGGTTAAATCAAGCAGAAATAGCTCTCTAATGTATTAATTGCATGTCATTATTGAATAGTGATTATGTTACACACACACTGACTCAGGTCCCCTGTTAGATAGTAAATCACGACGCCTGTGTGTTTGCTGTGACATTTCTTATAATCACAAACACACTGCAAAGATTTAGAGTTTTTACAGCAATACCTGAGTTTAAAGGGTTAAATCAAGCAGAAATAGCTCTCTACTGTATTAATTGCAGGTCATTATTGAATAGTGACTACGGTACACACACACTGACTCAGGTCCCCTGTTAGATAGTAAATCACGACGCCTGTGTGTTTGCTGTGACATTTCTTATCATCACAAACACACTGTAAAGCTTTAGAGTTTTTACAGCAATACCTGAGTTTAAAGGGTTAAATCAAGCAGAAATAGCTCTCTAAGGTATTAATTGCAGGTCATTATTAAATAGTGATTATGTTACACACACACACTGACTCAGGTCCCCTGTTAGATAGTAAATCACGACGCCTCTGTGTTTGCTGTGACATTTCTTATCATCACAAACACTCTGCAAAGATTTAGAGGTTTTACAGCAATACCTGAGTTTAAAGGGTTAAATCAAGCAGAAATAGCTTTCTAATGTATTAATTGCAGGTCATTATTGAATAGTGATTTACGTTACACACACACACTGACTCAGGTCCCCTGTTAGATAGTAAATCACGACGCCTGTGTGTTTGCTGTGACATTTCTTATCATCACAAACAAACTGTAAAGATTTAGAGTTTTTACAGCAATACCTGAGTTTAAAGGGTTAAATCAAGCAGAAATAGCTCTCTAAGGTATTAATTGCCGGTCATTATTAAATAGTGATTATGTTACACACACACACTGACTCAGGTCCCCTGTTAGATAGTAAATCACGACACCTGTGTGTTTGCTGTGACATTTCTTATCATCACAAACACACTGTAAAGATTTAGAGTTTTTACAGCAATACCTGAGTTTAAAGGGTTAAATCAAGCAGAAATAGCTCTCTAATGTATTAATTGCAGGTCATTATTGAATAGTGATTACGTTGTACACACACTGACTCAGGTCCCCTGTTAGATAGTAAATCACGACGCCTGTGTGTTTGCTGTGACATTTCTTATCATCACAAACACACTGTAAAGATTTAGAGTTTTTACAGCAATACCTGAGTTTAAAGGGTTAAATCAAGCAGAAATAGCTCTCTAATGTATTAATTGCCGGTCATTATTGAATAGTGATTACGTTACACACACACACTGACTCAGGTCCCCTGTTAGATAGTAAATCACGACGCCTGTGTGTTTGCTGTGACATTTCTTATAATCACAAACACACTGCAAAGATTTAGAGTTTTTACAGCAATACCTGAGTTTAAAGGGTTAAATCAAGCAGAAATAGCTCTCTAATGTATTAATTGCATGTCATTATTGAATAGTGATTATGTTACACACACACTGACTCAGGTCCCCTGTTAGATAGTAAATCACGACGCCTGTGTGTTTGCTGTGACATTTCTTATAATCACAAACACACTGCAAAGATTTAGAGTTTTTACAGCAATACCTGAGTTTAAAGGGTTAAATCAAGCAGAAATAGCTCTCTACTGTATTAATTGCAGGTCATTATTGAATAGTGACTACGGTACACACACACTGACTCAGGTCCCCTGTTAGATAGTAAATCACGACGCCTGTGTGTTTGCTGTGACATTTCTTATCATCACAAACACACTGTAAAGCTTTAGAGTTTTTACAGCAATACCTGAGTTTAAAGGGTTAAATCAAGCAGAAATAGCTCTCTAAGGTATTAATTGCAGGTCATTATTAAATAGTGATTATGTTACACACACACACTGACTCAGGTCCCCTGTTAGATAGTAAATCACGACGCCTCTGTGTTTGCTGTGACATTTCTTATCATCACAAACACTCTGCAAAGATTTAGAGGTTTTACAGCAATACCTGAGTTTAAAGGGTTAAATCAAGCAGAAATAGCTTTCTAATGTATTAATTGCAGGTCATTATTGAATAGTGATTTACGTTACACACACACACTGACTCAGGTCCCCTGTTAGATAGTAAATCACGACGCCTGTGTGTTTGCTGTGACATTTCTTATCATCACAAACAAACTGTAAAGATTTAGAGTTTTTACAGCAATACCTGAGTTTAAAGGGTTAAATCAAGCAGAAATAGCTCTCTAATGTATTAATTGCAGGTCATTATTGAATAGTGATTACGTTACACACACACTGACTTAGGTCCCCTGTTAGATAGTAAATCACGACGCCTGTGTGTTTGCTGTGCCATTTCTTATCATCATAAACACACTGTAAAGATTTAGAGTTTTTACAGCAATAACTGAGTTTAAAGGGTTAAATCAAGCAGAAATAGCTCTCTAATGTATTAAATGCAGGTCATTATTGAATAGTGATTACGTTACACACACACTGACTCAGGTCCCCTGTTAGATAGTAAATCACGACGCCTGTGTGTTTCTCTCCTCAACCCCCACAACCCCCCACTCACAATTTACATTTCAATAAAGGAGACTTGAAAAACCAGTTTGTGAACCACAGGCCAATAGAGCTCAAACTACCAATGTGGCAGAACCCTTCTCAAATAAACTAGAGAAGATGCTGGGATTTGCCCTGCCAAATTAAACTAAATTACATTTTTTACAATCGCTAGGCCACATTTCTCAATACTTTGGTCATTTTCAAAATCCTTCACACAGTTCTCCAAACCAACTTTCTGCTTCACATCAGTTATTTCACATTCAAAATCCACAAAAACCAACAAAACACTTAATTCATGTCTCAAATCAAGTGCCAATGATCCACAGTTTAGCTTGCACAGACTGAAGTTGTGATCACTGTGTGAAGAGTTGAAAAAGTTGAAAAAGTGTGTTTATTATTGAGAAATGTTTTGTAAAAGAACATTTTATATCACAGCTTAACTGTGGATCAACATTGCTTTAGCAAAAAATACATTCAATGGCAACATCTTTCAATTTACCTGAAATCTTTTCTCACTTTGACACAAACACAATCAAATCTTTGTTCTACAGGCCAATTCGCACATCCTTACATGCTGTTTTCAAAAGTGTTAAACTTATGGACAAAACAATAACATAATACAAAACTGAATGAGACAGCAATTTACAACATGTATACAGTAATACTGTAATGCAATTTATACTGCTAAAAAAATCAAACACTATCAAAGCAACTTTGATGAAACTGAACACCAACACCAGTGTTAGGCCATTACCATCCATTCAAAAGAGGAAACTTAGGAATAATGTTGTACTGTAATGTAAGTATGCAGTGAATTATGAGCAGCAGAGAGTGTCATTCTAGTTTTGTAAAGACATTTTAATTGTATAATGTTCCTGATGTTAGTGTTGATGTAAACCTGCGCTGCTAGTGCTCTGGAAGAATGAGTTGATTTGTAAATGTAAAATTAACTGCTGTGAAGCTGAAAGTTGGTTAGCAAATTTATAAACTCCTCACTCAGTTCTCCTAAAGATTGGGAAATGTGTCCTAGCGATTGTAATTTCATTTCATCATGTAATTTCAATTTATTTTTGGCAGTGTATTTGGTCTAGGACACAGGTAACAGTAGTGAGCTTCTTTGTATCACCTGTGAGAGTCTTCATGCATTGAAATGTAAATTACTGGTGGGGGGTTGAGCAGCAAACTCAACACACACACACTATTCTCTATTCCAATTTCAAGAGCACATCTAAACCACTAGCCCAAACACATTACAAGTGAAAGCACAAATAAATACAAAAGATATGATACACATGAAATAAACAGTGCTTTTCAGGACGGTCTGTCAGTAGTTGTAATATAACACTGTATTGTCCTCACTGTAAAAAAAAATAATAATTAAAAAAATATATATATATATATTTTTTTTTTTTATAAGTTAATAATTTTAAAGTTACTTTTTCTCAAAGTGTATGTTCACTTAACTGAACCTACTATGACATAAGCAACTATGTTTACTGGGATACTTCCTATTTTTTTAAAAATAATTTTGTATTAATTTTAGCATTTTAGTTTAGCATTCGTGGACTGTCAGAGATACAGCTTTTGGGGCGTGTGCTTCAGGTGTTCACCCATATAGCACGTGAGTAATGAAGAGCCTTCTGAAGCAAAGTGGCACGTTTGTGTAAGAACAATGTCCATATTTTAAACTTTATAGACTAAACAAACTATTTTTATTGAAAGAAATTGTGTTTTAGTGTTATTATGAAAAGAGTAACCCCTGACGCTAAGTTTTGTTTAGCTCTATCTTCTCTCTTCTGTGTTTGTCAGTGCACATACGTCAAGGATTCATGGGTGAAGAAGGGTTACTCTTTAAAGTTTAACTCCGGTGAGAAATGACCCTTGGGGTAATTAACAGATGGTTAACGAGTAGATCGTTCTCTGGGATGCGTTTTCATGGAAATCAAGTGTAAAGAGTTTTATCTCTAAAAACAGATTTGAGTGACGAACGCTGTGCTAAGTGATGAACTGTGACTTGGAATCTCATATGGGCCATTGTTTCCGGAAGAAAGCACTGAACGCAGTAGAGAAAAAAAAAGAAAAAAAAGTCCATGTAATTAGATTTCACAAACTTAATTCCTATCGATCAGCTCACTTAGCACAACGTTCGTGGCTCGACTAGTCGAGACTGTTTTCCAAGATGGCTGCAGTCTGTAAACGTGTAATGTACTGTCTTTAGAAAGTATCTTCTTATTAAACCGTTTGTACTCTAACAAGTTCTCAATGCTGCGGTTTGCATGTAGGGATCCTCATTATGCTGCCTTGTTAGTGTGAGGTTATTTTGAGCCTTGTTAGTGGTATTAACTAGCGATTTAATTTCACTTATTCCATGCCCCATAGACAAACATTATAAGCTAATCTGTGTTTAGAGATAAAACTCTTTAAATTCGATTTTCATGAAACCGCATCCCAGAGAACGATCTACTCGATAACCATCTGTTAATTACCCCTAGGGTCATTTCTCACCGGAGTTGTCCTTTAAGCTCAATGTGATTCGTGTGGCACTGAAAACCGAAAGCTAGTATTTTAGTCTATGGATCAGTTACTGTGTGGATCAGTTATATGATGGTTAGATGCACTTTTATGGACCGACAAGGCACTGGCATTTTAAAGCTGGGAAGAGCCAGGACTTTTTTAATATAAATTTAAATAACTCAGATTTTATTCATTTGAAAAAAGAATGTCATATACACTTGGGATGACTTGAGGGTGAGTAAATCATGGGCTAATTTTCATTTGTAGGTGAACTAACTGCTGTAAACTGGGCCCACAAACACAGTAGATCCACACAACCCCCCACACAATTTACATTTTAATAATAATAAATAAGGGAAGACTTGAAAACCTAGGGCCCTATAATTTCCGCGATCACGGAATCGCGGACGGAATCGCGGAATTGGCATATTAACGCGGAATCTGCATATAAACGCGGAATCTGGTGTTAACGCAGATTTCCCCGGAATTTTACATATTTGTAATGAAATTCTGTGTCGTGTGGGTGGAGAACGTATGTCTGAGGAAAGTGCAGACCGGGGGAAGCAAATCTTCGCGACACAACCCCTCCCGTCATTTCAGCTCGCCCTTCAAAACAATGAAAGTATGGCGAAGTTGGTCTCCTCGGCTCTGCTTTCGGCAGCGAAAAAGTTAAGAAACTCAACGCTAACGGCGGTTTCACACTGCACGCGCAGGCGGCGCAGAAGCTTTCCGTATGGAGAGCGTGAGCCGCGCTCGTGTATTGCACAGACAGACAAATATTGTCCATTCTGTCAGATTTTCCGGTGTTCTGCTCGACCCCTGTCATCTCGTGCTTTGATTTATAATGTGCACATTAGGCAGCAATGCATATCTGCTGCAAATGCGACCGTTTTCCCCTCTGTTAGTCTGTTCCAAACATGCATTTAACATGCTCTATATGGCTAGTTTACATGATAAGTAACCTTAAAGTTAAAATTAAGCATCTAGTTTTAATCATTTAAAGGGGCCTTTGAAGTTGGGGAAAAAAACTTCTGGCAGTGTTGTGTTTTCGTGTATTTTTATTTTTCACAGCTCTGGATATCATTATGGTGATTGTTAAACACACAGAACAATTCACTACATGATTTCATGGTGCAATGTTTTTTTTTATGTTAATATTCAAATTTAAATGTTTTACTTAATAGTACTTAAGAGTACTGTAAAATATGATTCTTATGATTTTTTTTTTTAGTTCTTTTTAAAAAAAAATTACTTGAAAGAAAAAGCTAATGGAGCACTTTCATTTTAACTTATATAAACTATTATAATTTATTTTACCAGAAAGTTTAAAGCTAATAACCATTAATATTTGAAGTATTTGAAGTGCAGTGTTATGTCAAATATCATATTTGTCCTAAAAAGTAAATGTGATGTTTGTTACCTCGATAAATTTAAGGTCATTCCTATTTTTTGTTTTATGTTGTATTATATTAACATTAAAAGCAAACTCTTTTTTCACCAAAATTACAGTAAAGGGTAAAAAAAACTGAATTACCAAACATTTTAACGGAAAAAAAGGAATCTGCAAAAATTAAAACGGAAAAAACGGAATTTGGGAAAAAATAAAACGGATTTTATAGGGCCCTAAAAACCCAGTTTGTGAACCAAAGTCCAACCTAGGAAAGGAAAATCAAACCTGAGATCTCCTTCTCAACTCACATCTTTCTCCTAGACAGAAATGAGATCAAGTGAACATCAAATTGAGACATAAGGCTGTCTCCTGCTTCTCACATGTTTATCCTGAGACAAAAAATGACATTCTCTCATGTTTATCTCCTCTAAAGTTTCATAAGAGATCTCAACAACATCACATACTATGCTCTGATTTGTCTCCTTGGCTAGAGAGACTGGATTGCTCATATGTGTCTCCTCTAAAGTTTCAGAAGGGATCTCAACGGTATCGCACGCTGTGCTCAGACTTTTCTCTTCAGCTAGATACTCTGGAACTCTCACTTTTGTCACCTCTAAAAAGTTTCATAAAAGATCTCAATAACATCACACAGTGTGCTCAGAATATTCTCCTTAGTCAAAGTCTCTGGCACTCTCAAATTTGTCAAACAAATGTTGGTCACTTTTTCAAAACTCTTCACAGAGTGATCACAACTTCAGTCTGTGCAAGCTAAACTGTGGATCATTGGCACTTGATTTGAGACATGAATTAAGTGTTTTGTTAGTTTTTGTGGATTTTGAATGTGAAATAACTGATGTGAAGCTGAAAGTTGGTTTGGAGAACAAGTTTTGAAAATGACCAAAGTATTGAGAAACGTGGCCTAGCGATTGTAAAAACTGTAATTTAGTTTAATTTGGCAGGGCAAATCCCAGCATCTTCTCTAGTTTATTTGAGAAGGGTTCTGCCACATTGGTAGTTTGAGCTCTATTGGCCTGTGGTTCACAAACTGGTTTTTCAAGTCTCCTTTATTGAAATGTAAATTGTGAGTGGGGGGTTGTGGGGGTTGAGGAGAGAAACACACAGGCGTCGTGATTTACTATCTAACAGGGGACCTGAGTCAGTGTGTGTGTGTAACGTAATCACTATTCAATAATGACCTGCATTTAATACATTAGAGAGCTATTTCTGCTTGATTTAACCGTTTAAACTCAGTTATTGCTGTAAAAACTCTAAATCTTTACAGTGTGTTTATGATGATAAGAAATGTCACAGCAAACACACAGGCGTCGTGATTTACTATCTAACAGGGGACCTGAGTGAGTGTGTGTGTAACATATTCACTATTCAATAATGACCGGCAATTAATACATTAGAGAGCTATTTCTGCTTGATTTAACCCTTTAAACTCAGGTATTGCTGTAAAAACTCTAAATCTTTACAGTGTGTTTATGATGATAAGAAATGTCACAGCAAACACACAGGCGTCGTGATTTACTATCTAACAGGGGACCTGAGTGAGTGTGTGTGTAACATATTCACTATTCAATAATGACCGGCAATTAATACATTAGAGAGCTATTTCTGCTTGATTTAACCCTTTAAACTCAGGTATTGCTGTAAAAACTCTAAATCTTTACAGTGTGTTTATGATGATAAGAAATGTCACAGCAAACACACAGGCGTCGTGATTTACTATCTAACAGGGGACCTGAGTCAGTGTGTGTGTGTAACGTAATCACTATTCAATAATGACCTGCATTTAATACATTAGAGAGCTATTTCTGCTTGATTTAACCGTTTAAACTCAGTTATTGCTGTAAAAACTCTAAATCTTTACAGTGTGTTTATGATGATAAGAAATGGCACAGCAAACACACAGGCGTCGTGATTTACTATCTAACAGGGGACCTGAGTGAGTGTGTGTGTAACATATTCACTATTCAATAATGACCTGCAATTAATACATTAGAGAGCTATTTCTGCTTGATTTAACCCTTTAAACTCAGGTATTGCTGTAAAAACTCTAAATCTTTACAGTGTGTTTATGATGATAAGAAATGTCACAGCAAACACACAGGCGTCGTGATTTACTATCTAACAGGGGACCTGAGTGAGTGTGTGTGTAACGTAATCACTATTCAATAATGACCTGCATTTAATACATTAGAGAGCTTTCTGCTTGATTTAACCCTTTAAACTCAGGTATTGCTGTAAAAACTCTAAATCTTTGCAGTGTGTTTGTGATGATAAGAAATGTCACAGCAAACACACAGGCGTCGTGATTTACTATCTAACAGGGGACCTGAGTCAGTGTGTGTGTGTAACATATTCACTATTCAATAATGACCGGCAATTAATACATTAGAGAGCTATTTCTGCTTGATTTAACCCTTTAAACTCAGGTATTGCTGTAAAAACTCTAAATCTTTACAGTTTGTTTGTGATGATAAGAAATGTCACAGCAAACACACAGGCGTCGTGATTTACTATCTAACAGGGGACCTGAGTCAGTGTGTGTGTAACGTAATCACTATTCAATAATGACCTGCATTTAATACATTAGAGAGCTATTTCTGCTTGATTTAACCCTTTAAACTCAGGTATTTCTGTAAAACCTCTAAATCTTTGCAGTGTGTTTATGATGACAAGAAATGTCACAGCAAACACACAGGCGTCGTGATTTACTATCTAACAGGGGACCTGAGTCAGTGTGTGTGTGTAACATAATCACTATTCAATAATGACCTGCAATTAATACATTAGAGAGCTATTTCTGCTTGATTTAACCCTTTAAACTCAGGTATTGCTGTAAAAACTCTAAATCTTTGCAGTGTGTTTGTGATGATAAGAAATGTCACAGCAAACACACAGGCGTCGTGATTTACTATCTAACAGGGGACCTGAGTCAGTGTGTGTGTAACGTAATCACTATTCAATAATGACCTGCAATTAATACATTAGAGAGCTATTTCTGCTTGATTTAACCCTTTAAACTCAGGTATTGCTGTAAAAACTCTAAATCTTTGCAGTGTGTTTATGATGATAAGAAATGTCACAGCAAACACACAGGCGTCGTGATTTACTATCTAACAGGGGACCTGAGTCAGTGTGTGTGTAACGTAATCACTATTCAATAATGACCTGCAATTAATACATTAGAGAGCTATTTCTGCTTGATTTAACCCTTTAAACTCAGGTATTTCTGTAAAAACTCTAAATCTTTGCAGAGTGTTTGTGATGATAAGAAATGTCACAGCAAACACAGAGGCGTCGTGATTTACTATCTAACAGGGGACCTGAGTCAGTGTGTGTGTGTAACATAATCACTATTCAATAATGACCGGCAATTAATACATTAGAGAGCTATTTCTGCTTGATTTAACCCTTTAAACTCAGGTATTGCTGTAAAAACTCTAAATCTTTGCAGTGTGTTTATGATGATAAGAAATGTCACAGCAAACACACAGGCGTCGTGATTTACTATCTAACAGGGGACCTGAGTCAGTGTGTGTGTAACGTAATCACTATTCAATAATGACCTGCAATTAATACATTAGAGAGCTATTTCTGCTTGATTTAACCCTTTAAACTCAGGTATTGCTGTAAAAACTCTAAATCTTTGCAGTGTGTTTATGATGATAAGAAATGTCACAGCAAACACACAGGCGTCGTGATTTACTATCTAACAGGGGACCTGAGTGAGTGTGTGTGTGTAACGTAATCACTATTCAATAATGACCTGCAATTAATACATTAGAGAGCTATTTCTGCTTGATTTAACCCTTTAAACTCAGGTATTTCTGTAAAAACTCTAAATCTTTGCAGTGTGTTTGTGATGATAAGAAATGTCACAGCAAACACACAGGCGTCGTGATTTACTATCTAACAGGGGACCCTGAGTCATTTTGTTAAACATAAATAAATCAAAAGTGGTTAGTTTAAAAAGCTCATAAATGTATAAGGTGGTAAGATGGGCCTTTTATATGGGCCAAAAGTCACACATTATTTTTACAAATACTTGGCTAAAATAAAATGTTTTTAATAATGTCTATGTTAACACTTGTTTAAAAGAACTTTAGATGCAAAGTTTGTCCCATTTACCGTACCTTTTTTTTAATTTAAATAAAATAATGCATTATTTTTCAATAATTATAGGCCACTGTCATTAAAATGTTATATATATATATATATACACAGAAACAAAAAATGTTTACAAAAGCATTGAATGAGATCCCTTAATAATTTAATAAAGTTTTACGGTCTCTCCACGGCCATGATGGATGGTATTTACTATATTTATTTGTAGAAACTGAGGACACACACATTTTGATGGCAGATGTATTTCTAATTACATCCTGGTTGTTTAGATTTTTTAATCGTTTTTTCTTGGATCCTGTAGTATTTAATTTTAAAGTAATGCAAAGTTTGAAACTAGTCAGGGTATTTAGTAAAGAGATATAATCTATATAATGTTTGTTCCTTTAGTAAGCAGCCTGTTAAACAGCAGCTCTAGAGTCAGAGGACAGCAGGCTATTCAAACAATAGAGGAGTGTGTGTGTGTGTGTGTGAACGACGTGTGTTTAAGGGCTATTACAGTTCCTGCTCCAGCCTACAGGGGAGCTGCTGAGCATGGTCTTAAACACTCACACACTCTTAGGTCCCCTCTTGGTCAAATTTTTTAAAAATTCACCAGAGTGTTGTTTCTTGATTTTAACATGATTTAAACACACACACCTGTAGGTCCTTACTTGGTCAAACATTTAAAAAATCACCAGAGCATTGCTTTAGTTTTTTACTTCATTTTCACATGATTTAATGCATGACCAACAGGGGACTTGAAAAATGTCCCCTCTTGGCTCAGAGGTCCCCTGTTGGTGAGTGTGTAACGACGCCAAGGTCCCCTGTTAGATAGGTAGACAAGTACACACACACACACACACACACACACACACACACACACACACACACACACACACACAAGGTATGATGACATCAGAAAAACAGAAGAGACACTTTTATATGATGGAAAATACAGGGACAGGTGTCACATTCAGCTGTACAGAATTACACTCTAAAAAGTGCTGGGTTAAAAACAACCCAAGTTGGGTTGAAAATGGACAAACCCAGAAATTGGGTAGTTTATACCCATTGAATTTAAACAACCCAATTTCTGGGTTTGTCCATTTTCAACCCAACTTGGGTTGTTTTTAACCCAGCACTTTTTAGAGTGTAATTTCAAAAGACATGTTGGTTGTCACAAGTCTGAGTAAATGTCATTTTATAATCAAGAGCAGCACATCAGCTTTACCTTCACTTCATATTTTACAGTTATACAAACATACTTCAACATACAAATCATAACTTCATTCAATTATATTTAAAAAAAAATTCAGACAGAAATTGTGACAATTGTGAAATCATTAAAAAAAAATCCAAGACCTTCAAAAACATTAAGTAGAGCAACAAAGGCTCATGTTATGACATTATGACAGAATAACTGTATTCATAATTAATGACTGCAATACAGATGTGTTGAAAATTCCCACCTATTCACAGAAAAGAAGGATAAGAATACATTTAAATTTCAGTAGCAAAAAACATAATGGGGATATTTTGTTCTGGACCACCCTGGACCACAAAACCAGTCATAAGGTTCACTTTAAAACAATAATAATAATAATAATAATAATAATAATAATAATAATAATAATAATAATAATAATAATAATAATAATATTTCCATTGATGTGTGGTTTGTTAGGATAGGACAATATATGGCTGAGATACAACTGTTGAAATCTGGAATCTGAGGGTGCAAAAAAATATAAAATCTCCTTTAAAGTTGTCCAAATGAAGTCCTTAGCCATGCATATTACTACTCATAATACATTTATGATATATTTACAGTAGGAGATTTACTTAATATCTTCATGGAACATGATCTTAATATCCTACACTTGAAAAAAAAATGATTTTTGTTGGTTTAACTTAAAAAAGTAAGTAATCTGGTTGCCTTAAAATTTTGAGTTTATTGAAATTAAAAATTTGAGTTGATGCAATGAAGTAAATTGGTTTAATAAACAGAAACTCAAAATATTAAGGCAACCAGGTTACTTTTTTTCAAAATAATTTGTTACAGTGTAGTGATTTTTGGCATAAAAGAAAAATGGATAATTTTGCCACACATATCGCCACACATATTCCCGTGAGACGCAGGACTGCTTTTGTGCTCCAGGGTCACATTTTAACATTTTTCCTCTATATTTGAAGTCTTTAACATTGACTTAAAAAAAAAAACATTATGTTCTTGGAGTGGATTTTATATTGAGCCAAATTACAGGTAAACACACGTAGACTTTTATTACTGCATTAGTTGTTTCTTTTATTTCATTTGATCTTCTTTTTTTTCATTTGTGAATGTGATTAGTAATAGAATTGTATATAATGTAGTAATGTAAGCCTTGCTGTAGCGATCATCTGTTTGTGTTATTCTTCTGTGGTTGATTTTAATAATAATGATGCCAGCAACAGTGTGTCCGGCTCAATCTCGGTGTGTTTCCTTGCATATCAACTTTATGTTCTGGATATGTCTCTCACAAAACATTATCAGATTACCTTATGAGCTGCCTGAAGGATCCCTGCAATCATTTAATATAAAAAGAGTGTGTTGTGTATATATCGCACAAACCATTATAAATACTGTTAACTGTGTTTTACAAGAGAGAGAGTGTGTGTGTGTGTGTGTGTGTGTGTGTGTGTGTGTGTGTGTGTGTGTGTGTGTGTGTGTGTGTGTGTGTGTGTGTGTGTGTGTGTGTGTGTGTGTGTGTGTGTGTGTGTGTGTGTGTGTGTGTGTGTGTGTGTGTGTGTGGCTCAGTTAACTGAATGGTAGCTGTCATTGTTATAGTATGATTATACATCTAAGTACTGAGTAATATTAATTAACAACATGTAGTTATTATAGGGTTTGGGGTTATTTGCAAGTAGTTATCTATAATGTGTAATAATTACTACAGTAAATACATGTAACTTGTAAAATAAAGTGTTACGCAATATGTCATTTATTTCTGTCTAAGTGTGTGTCTAAAACGGATAGCATGCATGTTTAGAAATGATGAATACATAAAAAGTGAGTGGGCATTTATTGTGTGTGTGTCTGCACAAATGTACTCACGCAGAGGTGCTAATATTAATATGTGTATTTGGTCAAACGCTTGATGTCATCGTGTGTTACGCTACTGACGCAGTACTCAAGCTTTTTGCACCTGACCTTTCCTTTTCAGTTCAATGTTTGTGGAGAAGTCCTGATGTGGAAGACAAACACAACAGCCTTCTGCCGCCCCCTAGTGTCACAGGTGCCCAGAGCTCACCCAAAAAACACCATTCTTTCATTATTTACCCGTATATTTCGTTATTTGTCCGTTCAAAGCTGTTTTTGAGCTAGACTAGACTAGAGCACAAAACATTTTTAAGACTCTTCCTCATGTTGATATTTACACACAACGGCAGTAAGCATAAATGTTAACACACACACACAAGCATGTCAAAATTGTATATGCTGTGTTATGTACGAAGCTCCTGAGAGGGCATTGTAATGGCAATATATATATATATCAGATGGGAGGAAAAAATATATATGTCGACGCTTTTGCGTTCTCTCACAAAAGTATCCAAGTATCGCATCGCATTTATTTGCGGAAGTTTTGTGTTTTCTCGAGAGACTTTGCATTCACTCACGCAAGAACGCAGAGTTTCTGAAGAAACGCGAGAACAGTTAGTAACTGAATGTAGACTAAATAAATATTAACTTAAGTGTTGGTATAATTACTGCTTAGCTCAAATATTCAGCGTTTAAAGCATGTCATAGGGAAGGGCAGGGCGATATATGGGCAAAAATTCATATCTCTGTGTTGGTGTACTAATCTCAGTATTTTCAAAAAATGTATATATGAATTTAAAAAATGTCCAATATTGTCCTACAAACAATGTTCATATTGAAGGCAATGAAAGCAATATATATATATATATATATATATATATATATATATATATATATATATATATATATATATATATATATATATATATAAAGGGGTAAATCACTTCTAACAAGCCTACAATCTAAAAACAAAATCATACTTTTTTTTAAGCAGAAGTTAAATTCACTAAACTAATCATGAAAATAAATCAAAACAAAAGCACAGACTAATTATGGGGGTTTTCATTATCATACACTAGTCAGTTCAGAAATACTGCTACCTTTAAAAGTTACCTATTTGAAGGTTTGAATTTCTACATATGGCACATTAATGTTCACCAACAAAAACAAACAAATATTTTAGCAAAATGTATATTTCAGTCAGTATTATTGTGCGCCTATTCTATTGCGCTGTCTGTTTGGCGGGCTCGCTCACAGAAATATGAGCTTGAGATCGAGGGCTCGTCCACTCCTGACAGCAAAATGGAAATATTTGGTTGACTTTCTAACATTTACAGATGGAGAATATGTCTGTGAATAGTTATGCACTGAGGAAATTCTTGTCACTTCAGCTTAAAGATTATTAATAGAGGTATGTTCAGCACATTAGCAAGCCCTCCCGGAGAATGCATTGCAGTGCCTGAAGGTTTGAAAAATAAAAATATTTGTATGGAGGCCTGTGAGAACAGTCCGGGATATTCTCGGCCAGAGTGAACTCGCCCAAAAAGAGGCGGTACTTGCCGCTGATTGGACTATACACCGAGACTAATGACAGCTAGCGTAAAGCCTCGTGCACACCGGGACGATTATCACGCGCGTTTATCGCCGGACTTGTGTTCTTACCCAAGTGATTTTCACTGGCGATGTGCAAATTCATTCCCTGACAGTAGATGGCGCTTACTGAAAGACAGAAACACCCCTCCAATAGATCCTCCTTGATCTGCAATTCCTCTCCATAACCTATTTTGTATTCGCTGTGGCGTTTGTCATAAAGTTCTTTGTGTTCAGACACCAGAGAGACCATTAATCTTGCCTCGTTGCTTCTTCTTCTTCATATTTACTTCCTCTTCATCGTCTTCTTCTTAGGTATGAATGTGTGCTCAGCAAGACCGGTTTTGGCACCATGTCGTGTTTTACTGTAACTTCAGGACAGTAGCTCCAGGCACGTGAACAACAGCGCCAATCTCATGGGTCGGACAGTTTTTAACACAGCGCATCAAACCAAAAAAACACACTCAAAGCATTTTTTTTTATAATTGCCGCTTTATTTCTGGCGTTTTGCGCGTGGGCGTGCATACCCACATTGGCTCCCTTTGTTTGATCACGAGGCGTTAAACATCAGTGATAATCGCGCGCGATGATCGCCCGGGTGTGCACAAGTCTTAAAGGAACACGCCACCGTTTTTAGAAATAGGGCTTGTTCAACTTCTTTCCTACATTTAGATTTGTGGGCAAATGCATTTTTGTCTCAGTGCATGCATTGTTTTAGTTTGGCAGGGTCGCCGTTGTGGGGCGGCAGTGGCTCAGTGGTTCATGTAGGTTGTCTACAAACCAGAAGGTTGGTGGTTCGATCCCCGGTTCCACCTGACCAAGTGTCGAAGTGTCTGTGAGCAAGACACCTAACCCCAGCTGCTCCCGACAAGCTGGATGGCGCCTTACATGGCTGACATCGCCGTCGGTGTATGAATGGGTGAATGTGAGGCAAAAATGTAAAGCGCTTTGGATAAAAGCGCTATATAAATGCAGTCCATTTAAATGCAGTCCATTTGCCGCTAGCTTAGCTTAGCATAATGAATGGAATTCTATGTTGCCAGCTAGCATGTCCTGAGTAAAAGTGATTTTAAAAAAAAAACGAATTACTTCTTGTGGCCTGCGTATTCACAACGAGTACAAATAGCGATGCAGATTAAGACTGGGCGATTTCCTAGGCAGATATTGACTTGGGACTATATTATGGGGAAGCACAGGCGAAGCAGAGATATCACGCAACACATTGCGATCGCTCAACAGCCGGAGGACGTGAGGATGAGAGCCATAGAGTGTCTGTGCTGTGTGCTCAACACTGGCCATATCTCTGAGCCCAAGTAGCAGTGCTTCGCCTGTGCTTCCCCATAATATAGTCCCAAGACAACATCTGCCTATCGCCTCGTCTTAATCTGCATCGCTATTTGTACTCGTTGTGAATTCGCAGGCCACAGGAAGTAATTATGTGTTTTTTTTGTTTTTTTTTATCACTTTTATTCGGGACATGCTATCTGGCAACATAGGATTCCATTAATTATGCTAAGCTAAGCTAGCGGCGACCCTGCCAAACTAAAACAATGCATGCACTGAGACAAAAATGCATTTGCCCACAAATCTAAATGTAGGAAAGGAGTTTAATAAGCGCTATTTCTAAAAACGGTGGAGTGTTCCTTTAACTCTAAAACTGATTGTGATTGAAAAATCCCTTTCGTCCCTTTCGCATTTTGGTGGTGCGTTGCCCTGTTGCCCCAATGAAGAAACCACCCCTTGACTTTTCCATTCCACAAAGGAGCATTCGCTCTCAAAACTTTGTGATGGAAATAATATAAAGTGGGAGGGGAAACTATATTTGAGAGCTTTCCGAGTGAATGCAAAGCTTCTCGAGAAAACCCAAGCGAATGCAAATGTTTTGCAAGAGAGATATATATTTTTGTCCGTGTGAGATCGACGTAAGAGGAGAACATTTTCAGTCAGTAATTCTTTAAATACTGTATTTCATATTTAAATACGAAAGTGATTCTTTAAAGGTGCACTATGCAACTTTCCGTCCACTGGAGGGCGCCTATTCTAAACAAAGGCGTAGTTTGATGATGCCTGGTGTGAGCGCAGCATCTTGGGAGATGTGTTCTTCACCTCACAGCCGGTGGAAAATAGGACTTGGGCAGAAATCATGTTCATGAATGCGGTTATTAACGTTACTGTCGTGTGAAGCAGAGCAGGAACGAGTGTTGAGGAGCTGAGGAAGGCCGCTGGAGCGATTGATAAACAAACACAAGGCTCGCGAACACCGGGACTTTTATTATGACGGGACGGGACACAGTCGTCGGGCGCCTGCACTGATCCACTCTTCCGGTTATGATTTTGAGGTAAAGCAGCTCTGTTTATCATATTAGATACATTTAAGTGTGTTTAAAATGATGTTATGACGTTACTCCGTGCGTTCACTTGTTCACACTGCTAAGAGTAAAGCGCTCCTGCCAAATAAAAGCCGAAACCGAGGGTAGCGCAGATATGACGCGATTGACAGGCGACTCCCTCAGACGCTATGCTGAAACGTCCCGGTCCTTAGTTAAAATTTTCTCACAATTTACAAATAGTTGGAAACATCTGGGATATTGTCAGTACTCAACTGAACAAAATATATAACACTGGCCTAGTGGTTTTTGGATATTTTACTGCAAAAATACTACATAGTGCACCTTTAAATACTGTATTTCAATATTTCATCTGGTTCTCACGTAATGATTATATGTGAATGGTTAAATGATTTTTGGGTGAGGAATTGCTTTGACATGAACTCTCCTTAGTTTAAACTCTGAAGTTTGCGTGCTCACTTGAAACGACTCGATGGAAGCCGCTTCCAAAACCCAACGAGAACTTTTCCGAGCGAAGAAACTCCCAAGACACGGAGCGCTCTTGAAAAGCAGGAATTGTACCGATGCTCTTCAATCGTGAGGCAGTCGTCAAACCCGGTTGATCTCATCAAAGAACAGCAGTAGTGTGGGCTTCAAACAGACACTGATGGGTCCGTGTTCAGTTCATCAGGTGTAGAGGTCTCTGAGCCAGCTGATGCCTTACCAAGGGCTTTCAGAACAAAACAGCTCTGCCCTCCCTAGCTATTAACATCTCCATCACCTCTGATATCATTTCTAATTATCCTGAGTTATGATGGGGGGAAAAAAACACTTTCTGCAAATCTTGCAGGTCCTAATTTGGAGTGGTGGGAGTTAACACACCTGCCATATTCCTGCTGACAGCGTGATTTGAGCGAGGGGGTTGTTTTGTTGAGAACGCTCCGGAGAACTTTGAGAGTTGCCAATACCGGCACGGCGGCACCATGTGAAAATGTTGACTGCCGGATGATTGATGGTAGTTATTTGTGGCTTCCTAACCCTCATCCCTTCTCCTGCCTTCCCCACCACTCCTACCCATCCCTGCCTGCATCTCTCGCTCCTGTTTTCCGGGGTTTCCGACTCGGAGGCAGTGAAAGGGTGATTAATAATGTGTAATGCCGTGTGAGCTGCTCCCTGTGACATTTGGAGAGGGCGTTCTCCGTCAGCTGCGCGGCTCGCGAACCGGCCAATAGAGAGAGAGCTTCCTAAAAGCCCACAGCAGTCAAGTGTCCGTTGAACATCTCAGACATTCATTTATGTCCAAAACAACTGGTTTTCTCAACTTCTGTTTTATTTCAACACATCTGGAAGCTGTTATGCATACAGTGCAGTGATAATAATTAACATAATTAATAATTATCCCTTTTTTGTTCATATGATGAATGCACTAAATGAATGGACGTGTTTGAAATATACTAGGAACTCCAGACAAATGCATCTCTATAGACATTTTATTAGCTTTTGCAATGTATTTTTATGGTAAAGCATGTTGAAAAAATCATGTTTTAAAAAACATGAACAAAAAAAACATTTTATGGTAAAGCATGTTGAAAAGCATGAACAAATCAAACGTATTTTTATTATTGATGTGCCTATTTTAGGCTGAAATTTAAATCTCATTTCATATTTGACTATATTCAAAAAAAATAAAAATAAGAAATTACAATTTGCAGTCAGTAAATTATGTATTTATTTTATTTATTTTATTTTATTTTTTGCAATGAATTGATACGGTATTCCCATGACAATAGATTTTTTTTATTCCTCAACTAATTAATACTTTTCACTACACCCCACTCTCATTACTAACTGTAATCCTTCTGGAATCTATTAAAAATATTTTGTGTATATATATATATATATATATATATATATATATATATATATATATATATATATATATATATATATATATATATATATATATATATATATATATATATATATATATATATACACACAGAAAATAAAGGCAATACAACAAAGATGAAATATTTAACAATTAAATAAAAAAATTTTCATAAAAAATATACACATATTACAAAAACAAATACTATATTAAAATGTGTATATTACAGCACTGCAAATGAGATTGTCTTGCATTATGTTAATGAGCTTAATTGCCATCAATTCTAAATATAATTGTCTTTATTAAATTCAATTTCATTTATTTGTATAGCACTTTTCACAATACATATCGTTTCAAAGCATGCATGTCTACATTACAACTTACAGTGATCTGTAATCAGAGGCGACTGTCCAAATATATGTATTTCGGAACTGTAGCAGTCAGCTGACATAATTTCTTCTTAATAAATTTTAATTCCACTCATTTATGGTTATTGAGATTCACCCAACTATTGTGCTGTTCTTCTATCATCTACTGTCACTGTATCAATTTTATTAGTATTTATTATTATTATTATTATCATAATGCATCAACTGAAAGTGGTGCTGAGAGCCAATATAATGGCTGAAATTAAAAATCTATACAGTTGTGCCTCTTTGGAAAAAAATATTTACAGTAAATCCTGCAGCTCCATTCAAATCACCTTCTGAGAGTGAGTGCAAAAATAATAGAACAAGCTGTGTTTTCATCTACATGAAAAGTGTATGTTTTTGTGACATATGAGGACACACATGTGTATAATGTCATGGGTATGACACAGGTATTACAGGAGAGGGTTAAATATGAGGACATCGGCCATGTCCCCACTTTTCAAAAAGCTTATAAATCATACAGGATGAGTTTTTTTAGAAAGTAAAAATGCAGAATGTTTCCTGTGATGGGTAGGTTTAGGGGCAGTGTGTGTGTGTGTGTGTGTGCGCGAGACATGTGCGTGCGTGCATGTGTGTAGAGGGTCTGACACTGAGTGACTGTTAAGCCGTGCATCGAGGGGTCTGAGGTGTCCCAGCGGTGCCAGAGCCAGCGGGACCCCACACACAGTCTCTCAGACACTCCTGGGGTCTGTCCAGTGAAAAGACTTTAAAATTATCTGGCATTTCACAGGTATTTATTTTTATTTTGAAGGTGTTACAACACTTATAACTTTCATAATGTGTTATATTTATGAGTGAAAAATTCATCAAGAAATAATATAAAAAATAAATAATTTCATATTTTGGGATTTGATTGGATTGTAAAATTGTTCCAGTGCTATATTGGTGAATATTCTTGTC
Organism: Pseudorasbora parva; assembly: GCF_024679245.1. NCBI lineage: Eukaryota > Metazoa > Chordata > Actinopteri > Cypriniformes > Gobionidae > Pseudorasbora > Pseudorasbora parva. Next base: position 40,923,903 of record NC_090177.1, on the reverse strand, counting down.
CCCACCCACACGACCCTGGTTACATCATCAAATTCGGAGGTGAAAGTTATGAGATTTTGAAAAACACACGCACTAATGAACCATGAACAATAAGACAAGTGGCATTTAAAGTAAACACAAGAAAGTATTTAGAATATTGGATGTAGGCACAAATGCATAGATTTTTTAGGAGAGAATCATTTAAATTAAAGAATTATCTGATATGATAGTCAACCCTTTACAAACTGTATAAAAAATATAATTCACAATGAATGAATAGCGAATATCAAAATGAAATGCAGGAGCTGATAGAAGGACAAGACAGACAGAGCATTTGAGATGTGGAGAGAGAGAGAGAGAGAGAGAGAGAGAGAGAGAGAGAAAGAGAGAGAGAGAGAGAGAGAGAGAGAGAGAGAGAGAGAGAGAGAGAGAGAGAGAGAGAGAGAGAGAGAGAGAGAGAGAGAGAGAGAGAGAGAGAGAGTGTGTGTGTGTGTGTGTGTGTGTGTGTGTGTGTGTGTGTGTGTGTGTTTCATTAAATGGTCAATATATCTTGTGTTTTCTGGATCATTTAAGCCACATTACAGTGCAGTGAAACTCTTTTAATTTCTAAAGTGCCTTTCAACGGCTTTACCTTCAGGCTGGAGGAGAAAACAGCAGCTGGAGCCAGAGAAGCGCACCGGGCGTACACACCTATACATACACACACACACAACATACACACGTATGGGCACATATATGTCTGCACACAGGCATAAAAACAAAACAAAAAACCCTTTAACAAACTGTCCTTGCAGATCCTTACACAAAGTATTAAAGGAAAAATGCATTCCTAGAAAATCTCCTGAATGTTTAAATCTTAAGGAACAAATGTTAGAAGTGCAAAAATTGCTGCCATGATGCTATCTCAAATGACAACAGCTCTAAACAAGGCCATTCACTATGCTTGTTTGAATGGTAGTGTATATTAACTCTCATAGTGGCTGGATGCCAAGGCACGGCTGGAGGTTCGGGTTTGGGAATGATACGTAGGTGGCACAGCGAGCAAATAAGTGACTAGATAGCTGGGGTGTGTCTTTGATGGGTAACACATAAATGAAGCTAGCTTTTCTCTTTTAGGGGCACTACTTCAGGATTTGAGTGCTTCTGGAAATTCAATGTACCAGTGTTTCATCTGGCAGAATAAAAGAAACAAAGCCTTTTAATATCTCAGTTGTTTCTCCTATAAAAAATGAATGATGAATTGTTTTGAAGCCTCCTGCTTCTCAGATGTTCCTCCAGTAATCTCACATGAGTCTTAGAAGAGATCTCAATACATTTTCATCAAATTTTTCAAACACTATATGATCTGAGCTGATATCCACATTCATTTCATAACTACTTTGCTTTTCTCTTTAGAAATGAAACACATTTCAGCCATAGTTTAAACTTGAATGAAGCCTTGTGGTTTTTGAAAGGCTTTAAGATCGTGTTTATCTGATATTTAATTATTTATTACTTTAATTATTATTTTATTCTAATCCTTGACCAGCTCCTCGACCAGACACCTCCACCCTGACTCCTCACCCTCTCGCCCCCACCTTCACTCCTCACCCTCTCGTCTCCACCTTGACCCCTCACCCTCTCGCCTCCACCTTGACCCCTCACCCTCTCGCCTCCACCTTGACCCCTCACCCTCTCGCCTCCAACTTGACTCCTGACCCTTTGGCCTCCACCTTCACTCCTCACCCTCTCGCCTCCACCTTGACTCCTCAACCTCTCGCCTCCAACTTGACCCCTCACCCTCTCGCCTCCACCTTGAATCCTCACCCTCTTGCCTCCACCTTGACTCCTCACCCTCTCGCCTCCACCTTGACTCTTCACCCTCTCGCCTCCACCTTGACTCCTCACCCTCTCGCCTCCACCTTGACTCCTGACCCTTTGGCCTACACCTTCACTCCTCACCCTCTCGCCTCCACCTTGACTCCTCACCCTCTCGCCTCCACCTTGACTCCTCACCCTCTCGCCTCCACCTTGACTCCTCACCCTCTCGCCTCCACCTTGACTCTTCACCCTCTCGCCTCCACCTTGACTCCTCACCCTCTCGCCTCCACCTTGACTCCTCCCCCTCTCGCCTCCACCTTGACTCCTCACCCTCTCGCCTCCACCTTGACTCCTCACCCTCTCGTCTCCACCTTGACCCCTCACCCTCTCGCCTCCACCTTGACCCCTCACCCTCTCGCCTCCACCTTGACCCCTCACCCTCTTGCCTCCACCTTGACTCCTCACCCTTTGGCCTCCACCTTGACTCCTCACCCTCTCGCCTCCACCTTGACTCCTCACCCTCTCGCCTCCACCTTGACCCCTCACCCTCTCGCCCCCACCTTGACTCCTCACCCTCTCGCCTCCACCTTGACTCCTCACCCTCTTGCCACCACCTTGACACCTCACCCTCTCGCCCCCACCTTGACTCCTCACCCTCTCGACTCCTCACCCTCTCGCCCCCACCCTGACTCCTCACCCTCTCGCCTCCACCTTGACTCCTCACCCTCTCGCCCCCACCTTGACTCCTCACCCTCTCGCCTCCACCTTGACTCCTCACCCTCTTGCCCCCACCCTGACTTCTCACCCTCTCGCCCCCAGCTTGACTCCTCGCCCTCTCGCGCCCCACCTTGACTCCTCACCCTCTCACCTCCACCTTGACTCTTCACCCTCTCGCCTCCACCTTCACTCCTCACCCCCTCGCCTCCACCTTGACTCCTCACCCTCTCGCCCCCACCTTGACTCCTCCACCTCTCGCCTCCTCCTTGACTCCTCCACCTCTCGCCTCCACCTTGACTCATCACCCTCTTGCCTACACCGTGACTCTTCACCCTCTTGCCTCCACCTTGACACCTCACCCTTATAGCTTCACCAAGGACTTTTGTTCTTGCGGCTTAACCGTACTCCCTTGTCCCTCCGGCTCTACCTAGTTTTTTTCTCCATTCTGTAACCTGATGGAGTTTTGGTTCCTTCCCACTGTCGCCTCTTTTGCCTTTGGCTTTTGGTTTGCGCAATAGGGGGCACTAAATATTCAATTATATTACTGATCTGCCCACATTGACACTATATGACAATTGAAATGAGCTAATAACATCACTGTTTTCTCCAGAGCGACTGTACAGCTGAATCAAATTCTGTTGCATTTGTTTTTCCTGTTTAACATGGTGAAGCTGATTTGAAACAATGAGCATTGTAAATAGCACTATATAAATAAAGGTGAGTTGACTTGTTCAGCCATTGCTCTGACTCCAACATGGACTTTCAAGCCTTCAGCTGTGCATCTTCCCTCTACCCCTTTGGCTCCATCTGCCTCCTCCTTCCTCCCCCTTTGCTGCGTCTCTGCTTCAGTCCTCCCTGCTCCACCTTGCCTGCTCGTCACTATGTCTCTGCCTCGGCCTCCAGGTCTGTCTGTGTGGCCTGGTCTCTATGGCTCCGGCTGGGTCTCCACCTCCACCAGCTTCACCTCTGTCAGTCATCCCCCTGGTTCTGCCTGGCATCTCCACCAAAGCTCCATCATGGCTTCTTCCTCCATCATCTCCGATGTGGGCCTTCATCCTGCTAGCACTGTTTGGGGTCACTTCCCTCTGCCTGCCAAAGAAGTATTTTCGTAACCCACTGCCTGTGTTATCCAGTATTTCGGCCCTGTCACCGTTGACTCCATCCTCCTCCACAGACTCCTGGGCCTTCAGCTGTGCCTCTTCCCTCTACTCCTTCAGCTCTGTCAGGCTCATCCTTCCCTTTAAATTTACCTCAGTCTTGAGCCACACCCGCTCTGCCTCAGTCGGCCTGGCTTCACCTTCCCGCTTGTCAGCACATCTCGGCCTCGGCTGCCAGGTCCTTCAGTGTAGCCCAGTCTCTTCGGCTCTCTGGTTCACCTGGGTCTCCACTGGCTCCGGCTCTGTAAGTTGTCCTCCTGGTTGCATCTGGCATCTGGCACTGTGAGCCTTCAACCTGGTAGCACTGTTTGGGATCACGTCCTGGCTCCTTTCACCATCATCTCCCTAGCTGGGCCCTCGTCCCTTCTGGCAGCTCCACATCCTCCTCTTAAGCCCCCTCCTTTTATCCTCTGATGGAAGCGCATGGATGAACCTTTGTGATGGTTGGATAATGCCATGTTAAGTCTGTGTTTGAGTTGGACTTTGAGTTGATTTTTCAGTATTTCCTGTTCTCAATCTTTTTGTTTGTATTTGTTTCCTTGGTTACTTATTGTTTGATCACAATGTGCACCTGTTTCCGGTTTCCTTTCATGCAGTGGCTGAGTTTTGTTTTCAAAGGGAATATTCCCCCTGATCAGCATAAAATGCTTTCACCTTAGGGCAATTCATTTTTCACCAGACTGCTTTATAAAGGAAGGTCAGTAAAAGCAGGTTTTGCTAAGAAGCTTCTCCTGAAAAAACGGATCGGTACCAGCTATTTGTGTTCCTGCTGCACCTCCAGAAGAAGTAAGTGTAGTTTGAATCTCTTGCATGCTTCATGATAAATGCGGCTAATGTTTACAGGGTAACTTACATTACGGCATGCTTTCTATGTATGTCGTTCTCAATATAATTCATAATCCCATGTTTATAATGACAACGCATTATGTTATTGTGTTATAACGAACTGTGTATGCTGGTGATAAAGTTAATGTGATCACACTACACAAAGCTTACTCTTTTAGATGGTTTATAACGGTGTCTATTACTGATTAAAACATAAAACATTTTCATACAGCACTCGACATTAATATACATTACAGCAAATTCTTAGGTGTCCTTCAAACACTGCAGGAAACATTCCTGTGGTGACCTAATGTCAGTGCTTCAGTCCTGACAATTATACCTAACACTGCATAGACAACGCTACGCACAGTGATGCCAGTAACACGTTACTCTAATCTGACTACTTTTTTCCAGTAACAAGTAATCTAATGCGTTACTATTTCCAAACCAGTAATCAGATTAAAGTAATTTATCTAAGTCACTGTGTTAGTCTTTTAGTCATTAGTAAAAAGTATAAATAAAATATATTTTTGCTTTCTTCTTGCGTCTTTTTCAGGAAATATTTTTTAATTTCACCTTAAAATGTCAGGAGATACATTGTTGACGTTACTGTTAAAAATGCACTTCCACTAAAGTGAGTTTTGGCAAAAACGGTTGCCATTTCTATGTTGACACGGCAGGGGTGTTGCTTTTTAAAGGAGTAATCAGTAATCAGATTACTTTTTCAAAGTAACTGTGGCAACTGGTTATGCATCACTGACAAGCCTACATTTACCGAAAAAAAAGTTTTTCATAACCATTAGCTGTAACATCAATCTGTCAATGAACTAACGTTTCATCGGTAAACACATAGCATTCGTATCTCACTACGCTAACGTTACCCTGCCCAGTTCATACAAAGATAGATCAAAGTAACATTACATTAACCAACCATTTAGAAACGTCCTGTTCAAGCCTTAATTGTCGAATTTCGTTGGGGCTGTCATCTTGTCCGGTCCGACTCCGGTTCAAATTGTCCTCAGAGACTCCCGTTGCATTCTTTCTCCATTATATACCCTCCACTGATGTCAAGGCAACACTCCACATGTGTTGTGTCAAACTGCCCCACAGAACAGAGGGGAGGGGTGAGCAAAGCTCATTAGCATTTAAAGTCACATGCACTGAAATGGCTCGCTGAAAACAGAGCAGTGTAACCAGGTAAAATGTGTTGACCAGGTAAAACGAGTGTTTTCTTACAATACTAATGAGAATTTTTTTAATTAAAGTATATTACAAACTTTTCATTTAGACACTAAAGAATCATATTAAATTGTAAAAAAAAAAAAAAAAAAAAAGGCATTTTATGACATTTTTTAAACGACTGCTGCACTTAAATCCTGCTTTCTGATATGTTTCACAGCCAAATAATGTATAACATTATATAATATCTAAAAATCATATTTTTTGATATAATCTAAAAGCACCATTAATTAATAGAATTTTATAATTGTTATAATTTCGAATAATAAAGCTTAATAGTGCACCCAAAACATGTCAAAAACAAAATGACAAAACATTTTTAAATAGAAATATAAAATTACAAATATATTTTTAAAAAATGAATTATCCATTTATTTTCTAGCTCTAAGTTAAAGCAACCAGATTCTGTATCAGTGGATGGTAATGCTTTGTTTAGATCTTTTCCTTTCAAAACACCAATTTGGCCAGCAACTTATTGGGCAAAGAATAGAGAAAAGCAAAATCATCCATCATGATGCATAAAAACAGCCTGCAGCGCAGAAACTGCAGCCACACAGAGGGAAATATTTGCACAGGCCCGCTGGGCCTCTTCGTATGTAAAAAGCAAAAAACATAAATGTTTCAAAAATGTTCTCTTTTTATTAGATGAATTGCACCATTAAATAACATTATACAATGGGAAAATGCACCATTAATTTTCCCCAAAACAGACATAAATATGAAGCGGCGGCTGGTATCTCGTGTCTCAATCTTCAGTGAGTCCCACAGGGCCACATTTCAGAGCTATTCTATCCCATTATGCAAATAGACACAATTGAGGAGAAGAAGATCTATAAAGACGTGTTTGGGGCTCATCACTTTGAAATGTGAAAATAAATGACTTTCTAATTGTTTGGCCTGAAACACAGAAACGGACTAATCGAGCAAGCAGCCCAGCGGTGGCGATCACAAAATATTCGTGGGCCTGTTAGGTTCTGAACATTGGGGGGGGGGGGATAATATGCAATCGGGGTGCTTATATAATCAATCATCGAACCAGGATGAGCGATTCATGAGAATGGAAAGTGCACATACGCTACTAAAACGTGACTAATGCACCACATGTATTTAAGGATGTATACAACTCTTAAAAAAAACTGATGCTTCAGATCATCCCATGATTTAACATTCCTAAAAACAACAAAAATCATCCCATCTACTCCAGCAGTCTCCCGTCCCAAGGCAAGCCCTAACCTTTCAAAAATAACACACACTCCCCACATGACAAATGAATTCTAAAGGTTTACCAATTCATCAATGCAGATCTGCTTCGGAATTTCATTTCTTTTTCACTAGCGGCGCAGGAATGGCTAATTAATCCACGTTCTACGTGGCGGCGTGTCGTTGTGTTTGTTGTTTATTTTTACTACAGAACGGAGAAATGCAGGAGCCGGCCGTTTTTTCTTCTTCACTCCACGGCAACAGCAGGGAAGGTGATTAATTTTAATACAGCAGGAGGAGATTTTGACCCTAAACAGGAAAGTCTTGTTGAGGTTCTGATTTATTTTTGGAAGGTGACAATGGCATTAATTACGCCGCCGCAGGTGTAGGCCCTAATTTTTCTTCTCCAGCCCAGCCTCCGCTAGCCTCGTGTTCAAGACGTGACAACAGCGCAGCAACAACAGCAGCGGGATGGTAACATTTTGTCGTCGTTGTAAGTCAGACCCTCTGCAGATTTGTGGGTGGCTGTAGAGCTCCTCACAGCTGAAGATTATACTTCAACCACTGACAGAACAGCGGGCATTTTCGGTTGAAGCACAGTCTTCAGCTATTTAAATAAATATTTTTTTTCCTACCAAAAAAAGGAAGTATAGGGTCTCTTGGGGACACTATGAATAAGCACATCTATTTTTGGACAAGTTCATCAAAATGAATCGCTTGAAAGAACTGACTCGTTATAAACAAGAGATTAAAATGTGCCTGGTTATCATGACCCAGTTAGTCCCTGCTGGTGCATGCTATAACTACCCTATTTCTGGCTGCATTTTTCTCCTTTGACGGCCAATAGTAGGTGATACCGGTGCCTTTTTTTAGAAGGCTGAAACTGACTGATATTACTCTTTTGCGTCACCGCTTGTGTATTTCCAGGGGGTCTTGCACAAGCCGGGCATTGAGATGAATGGATGCTCCCCAACACTGCACAACTGAGAAGATTAATTCAATGAGCGAAAGAACGTAAAGTTTTAAAAATAAAACAATTCTGTACAAAATGTCTTCTCTAAACCAGGTGAGCTAGAGTTTATGTCCCAACCGCCCGCTTGAGATCTGCTTCTTGCAGTAAAGATGATGATATAATAAGAGGGTTGAAAGCGCAACATTTTGCTTCTTGTTAAAACTGCTTGAAACATATATCTCGCTGTGGGGAATTCATTCTTGTGTCTGACAGACAGGTGAATAAGAGGAAAACCAGGTGTGTCAAGGGTAGATCAAGAACAGCCTTGACTGAGACATCCAGACAGCATTTACCCTGCTATGATTGAGCCAACAGTGTGTGACATGAACGTTCGACTCATAACAAATCATTCAAGCTGTATACCGACGGTCATCTCTGTGAACTTCTAGCGCAATATAGAAGTCTATGAAACGCCAGTTCTGAGGAGGGAAAAATACAGCTACAACATCTCTACAACAATAACGAGTTTTACCAACACTCTCGTATGGCAGTTTGTGTATGCTTTGGCGAATTGGTGGCTAATTCATATGAATTTGTACAAACTAATTCAAACATTTTCAGTCAATATTTGTACGTCCCACTGAGGGGTAGGTCAGATGTGGTCATGTTTATGTCTCTGGAGAGTTTACACAACATCACATTCAACTAAAAAAAGAAAACTCTTTTTAAAACTCTTTGATTTCTGTGATGTGGAAAATGCAGGCGGAATCCCGTCATAAAAACGGTATTTACTGTATAATGCAAAATTGCACAGAATTTGTCAAATTTTATGAATAAATAAAAAGCAGGTCAGTACACTTAAATCTAATCGAGATACAGCGAGACTAGTGTCTGTGAATATTAAATCGCAAGAATATAATATTTCATTATATTAATCCTGCATGTTCTGCTTGTCTCTGTGTAAATTAATGGTTTCATTTACCACATACACACACACTGAAGCACACGTGACGCTCGCTGTGTTTTCTGCCGCCTCACTATATAGGAACATGAACGCATGAACTTCATCTCCAGAGCTGCTCTAAGAGTGACTTTTCATGAGTATTTCACTGTTTCATTTGAGAAAAACAACCGTCAGTATCATAAACATACAGAAACTCACGGAAACCCGTCAAAATAAAAGTTTGGTTTAAATTAAATGAATGTTGTATCTGAAATTAAAAAACTTTTCTTAAAAAAGGTATAAATAAATAAATGGTTGTGTTTATGAATTCAATTAATTACACATGCTTTTTTATTATTAATTAATGAACATTTTATTAAACCATTCAAGTGGAATCCAGAAAACTTAAGAGAAAACACTTAAAAAATAAAGTGCATTTCATAGGGCCCGAAAGATGTAATTTTTGTTCAACTTTTAATAAATTGTTGTTAACTCTTTCCCCGCCAGCATTTTAAAAAAAAGTTGCCAGCCACCGCCAGGGTTTTTGACAATTTTCACCTAAATTTAATAGCTCATAGAATATTCTGTTAAATGAATATCTGAGCATGCAATATATCAAAATAAAGAGCTGACCCTCTTCTTTTAAACAAAAAAAATCGTTTTATTTTAGCTTCATGCATTCCTTTTTTATCAACACTTGAATATGGGTAGGTTTCATAAAAAGGCAACATTTTGAACAAAAAGCTGAGAAAATAAAATTTTTGTGAAAGACTGTTTCCAGATCAGATTTAGAGCGATGATCAAACACAGATGGAGTAGATTGAGTCCATCAACACCCCTACTGCTTACACAGTCCTAGAGCTCGTCTTGGCTCCACATTTCATTCAGTAACATTAGGCAGTTTTGATTCATATGCTGTTTAATGAGGATGATCACGTTATTTTTAATATGCATATGATTACATGCAATCGCTCGTTTGACTGCGTCTTCCTCACGTGTGTTTTGATCAGGAGATTCAGTACTCATTCAGAAGATGCGCAATAGCGCCCCCTAGCGCCCGAGAGTGAAAACACGGAAACCCGGAAAATTCCGTTATTGGCCTGGAAGCATTTTCTCACAAATAACGGAAATTTCCGTGTTTGGCGGGGAAAGAGTTAAATGCGTTTCACAATTTCAATTAATTAGACATGCTTTTTAAGTATTTAAAATTTAATTCAACCAAAAAATATTTAAACTGCAGACAAAAAAATGTAATACAGAAAAAAAAACATTTGGGGAAAAATAAAAAGCCATTTATTTACACGACGACACGTTTTCGACAAAGTGTTTGTTATCCTCTCCATGTGAACCACAAAAACGTAAATTTTTGAAAACAAAGACATGATGTCTTTGTTTTTGTACAAATTTACATTTTTGTCTCTTTTTTTTTTTTTTTTTTGGCCGCATGTGTATTGCATCCTAGCATAGCATGCGTGAGAACTTGAAAACCAAAAATACCATGGCGGACTACAGGACTGTGTTTGTGCTGAGTTTATTAACACTTCTCCAACAAAGTGTAGATTTACTACTACAACCAGCGGAGACTGCGAAGTGTTTCTATACAAAGTGACATGAGGAATACAGAGTTTTTAGTTGCTTTGGTGGATCCGTGTGAATGGAATTGTTCTGACAACGTTGTCGTCTTTACACCAAACGTTTCAAAAACTGCAAACCTTGTTACCGTGTATACGTACCCTTATTGGTTATTAACTTATGTCTCAGCAGTTTCTCCACTACAGTGAAAATGGTTCAGGATGAGAAGAAGGTTATTTGCTACTTTAAAGATAAAAATGAATTTTAAGACTGTATATCTGAATCAACATCCCACCCTGTATTGAAATACCCAGTAGCATCCTTGAGCCCAAATGTTTTCTGTTAGCGTGAAGTGGCGCACCGCCATGTGTCTGATTTTGACAGCACTTACCAAGGGATTTAAGTGTGATGGCTCTTGTTCACAGGCACTGCTAATAAATTATCACCTCTGAATTCTTGTATAAGCATTTGACAGTGACAGACTAGGAGGGAATAGGTCACACTTCCCCTCAGCTGAATGTAAACTCAGAGCGGAAACTTTTTAAAGCCTTTTCAGTGTTAGTCTTTAGTTGTTCTTCTCAACAGCCGCTGAACTCAAGATATTGTGAAGTTGAAGCATGAAGTTCACAATATCTAATAAAATGGTCTTTGAAATAAATATACAGGGAAATACATCAAATGGCAACACTACTTTTAACTTCATTTTTTTTTTTTTTTAAGTATCTATTCAACTACCCCTTGCAGGATAAGATAATTAAGATAAAAACAATATATTATGTAGTACTGCTCTGATTAAGTTATTTGACATACATTTTACAAGGCGAAATAATTTACACAGTCCATAGACTACAAACAGACTTGACGGCTTGAAGAGGCAACAACATACACTCGGTGCAATTCGACGCCATGGTGCGACAAGTGTTTTGACTGACGCAGTTATCATTTTCACGTCCAGCGTTATGTTGTTTAAATAGCAAATACACCCGCGCACATCTGGGTGTGCTGGTCTGAAAACCAGGTGTGTTCAGGCACATTGTTGGCGCTTTGCTATTTTGAGAAACTGAAAACAACTGACCAACAAAAAAATCTAAAGTCAATAGTGTCAATAGTATTTATTCTGTTATTTAAAGGGCGTTTTAGTAATATGTCCCCATAGGCGGTGCACAACGTGCGTACACTCTGCTTATTACAACGATAGGGACATGCAGAAGCAAACCCACGTCAAATAGTAAAAATAAAAGGCTTCCTCTCTGGAGTAGCGTTCAGTCTTTCCGCTCACATGTAAATAGCGACTCCGCCATGGTGTGATTACAACTGGCTTTCAAAGGGAATGAGAGATGAGACTCTGATTGGTTTATTCCACAATTTGCCGCCATTTATGATGCAACGCTTGCTTGCCAAGTTTTTCTGGCAATCCATGTTTCACTGCTGGTGGTAAGGGGAGCTATTATCTTGTGAAAGTGGACAGAATCTCTGGATCAAAACACAGGTGAGGAAGAAGAAGCAGAAACAAGCGATAGAAGCATTTCTGATGCACAAGCAACCACACGTGATCACCAACATTAAACAGCAAATCAAAACCAAAAGAAACGTGGACCCGGGACGAGCTACAGGTGAAGCCTTTAGTTTGATCATTGCTTTGAATCCCATCCAGGAAAAAAAAAAAAACTTGATTTTCTCCACTTTTTTTAATGAAACATTCCCACATTTAAGTATTGATTAAAAAAAGAATGCATGAAACTATATTAAAATGTTAAAATAAAACAGCTCTGTCCTTTCCTTCAATATATTACATGTTCAGATATTCAAACAACAAAATATTCTGGGGTGCATTACATTTCTCTGTGAAAATTAGCTGGTGGTGGCTGGTTGGGAAAGATTGGGAAGGGGATTTCAGCTAAATATCACAGCCAAAATAGGTTCAATGTCCATCATAAATAGTGATGTATGAAACTCATTCAGAAGTCACTTTCAAACCAAGCAGCTTTCATTCCTCAAAAGCTGGATAAAGACCATTTGGCCAAAAATGGAAAATGTGATATAATTTGCACAAATCTGTTGATAATAATTACGTTCATCCATGTTGTACTAAATGTAAAAATAAATAATATTAAGCTAGTATTCTAAAAAAAAAAAAAAGATTTTCTGTATTTCTTTAAATGCTGCTTTTGGCCTCATGATAAGTAAATCCAAATGTCATTGTCAGCTGCGGGAGCTGTTGGGGCGTCCCGTTTGCTTCCTCTAAACTTGAATTTAAACATTTAGTCCAGTGAATTAACCCTCTTTTCTTAAGATACATGAAAGCTTCTCTATGTCTTGTGCTGGTCTCCACACGCGGCGCGGCGTGACAGCAAGTCTAATTATGGGGTGAATTAGCGCCCCGTGTAGCCCTGATTACCCCCCTGGTGAGCGGACACACAGAGCGGTGCCCGGCCCCCGCCGGCCCGTCCTGTTCCTCCTCTCCCGAGTGTTGTCTCTTCATTCCTCTGACAGCTCCCTCATTTCTCCATTACAAATTGCCGGCGGCTTCCCTCGGCATGCATCACGGCGTGAGGAGCCAGCCTCAATACCGCCGCTCGGGCCGGTTCATTTATTACCGAGTTTGTTTGCACTCTTATCTGCGGCCTTGCCTGGCCGGACCATCCATCACACACACATCTGCCTGCTGCCCGTCCCACCCCCAAAGCCCCAACGCTGGCAATATCTCTGTCTCTCTCCCTCTCTGTCTTTCTCACTTACACAGCCATCTGTCTGCCCGCTCTACTCCACCTCCTGAAATCTCATTTTTTTGTTTCCATTTCACCCTTTTCCGAGGTCTGATGTGCTAATTTTTTCCTTATAGACTTGTTTTACTGGCATGTAGCTCTACTTTGCAGTTTTATTCATTTACACAGGGAACTTTTGCTAAATAATAAACTGCAAACAAATATTAAATTAAAGTAGGCGGGGTTAATGCAGAGAAACGGAGATGTCCGGCACCTGCTTTTCTTGTGAAGTATGGCATGTACTGGCCAGAACGAACTTTGTTCTTGTTTTTACCACCTCGAGAAAACAAACAAATGTCTTTGTTCTTGCAGAGTATGCACCACGCGTTAGGCTGTTCAATTTAAATTTAAATTTGAAATATTCATCTAATTTAAAATAAAAATCCACATTCAAATGCAAAAACGGTGCATTTGAAGGTGTTTTTGTAAGACTGTCCCATTAAACCACTTAATGTGACACGTTGGCATTCATTCAAAAGACTGCAGAAATAGAGAAGCTCGAAATAGAGAAGATCTTTGATAGTTGCACTCACGTCTCGCCCAAGAGACCCACGTTTAGAAAGCCATGTAAAGAAGTTCAATTTTTTTCTCAGCCACCGCCAGTATTTTTGATAATTTTCACACAAAAAAAGCAAAATTTTGAGCAAAAAGCTGAAAAAATCTTGTTTTTGTCAAGAATTACATCCAGATCAGATTCAGAGTGATGATCAATACATATATGGAGTAGATCGAGTCCATCAACACCCCCAAAGCTTCACTGTCCAATAGAGTCCTTTACTGTCTGGATGCAGGTCCACCATCTGATCCGGACAGGGCCCCGATCCGGCCGACTGCAGTAAACCTCGGGATAAACAGAGAGACTAACATTAGTGTAGATCCCACTCTTTTTATGATGTAACGAGTCCATCAGGTGTTATGGGAAGTGTTCCCGGTTCCGGCTGACCTAGTTAATGCAGCCTAACAATCAGTCAATTGATCTGAATAAAATAAATTGATAATGTTCTATGTGTATGCCATAGTAAAGAGATGTGTTTTTAGTCTAGATTTAAACTGACAGAGTGTGTCTGCTTCCTGAACAATGCTAGGAAGACTGTTCAAGAGTTTAGGAGCTAAATAGGAAAAGGATCTGCAGTTGATTTAGATATTCTAGTTATGATCAACTGGCCAGAGTTTTGAGACCGCAATAGACGTGATGGAGTATAATGCGTTAAGAGCTCGCTTAAGTACTAGGGAGCTAAACTATTTAGTGCTTTGTAAGTAATAAGCAAGATTTTAAAATGTATGCGATGTTTAATAGGGAGCCAGTGCAGTGTTGACAGAACTGGACTAATATGATCATACTTCCTGGTTCTTGTAAGAACTCGAGCTGCTGCGTTTTGGACTAGCTGTTTGTTAGTTTGTTTATTAAGCGAGCAGGGCCACCACCCAGTAGAGCATTAAAATAGCCTTGAGGTCGCATTAACTAATTGTTCTGCATTTTGCATTGAAAGCATATATCGTAATTCAGATATATTTTTAAGTTGGAAGAATGTGGTTTTACAGATGCTAGAAACGTAGCTTTCAAATAAAAGATTGGTTTCAAAGAGCACACCAATATCTGCCAAACTAAGATCAGATATCCCTGTATCACTGTAAAGCCTCTTTGAAACTTTCTGTATTGTAAAAAGCACATATATATATTATATAAATAAAGGTGATTTGATGTGACCGCCCTGGGTCAACATTTCATTTGGTAACATTAGGCAGTTATGATTTGTTTGCTGTTTAATTTTGATTATCATGCTATTTAGATATGAATTTGCTTACATAAGATTTTACTTGTTTCTGCTTCTTGCACCTGTGTTTTGATCAGGAGATTCTGTACTCTTTCAGAAGATGTGAAATATCGCCCCCTACAGTATAACAGTAAAAATACGGAAAGCCGTAAATTTCTGTCAATGGCGGGTAAAGAGTAAAAGCATATACGGCACTTTGTATGGTTTTTTTTTTTTCATTCAACTGCATCTTAAGGTTTTATACACAGAAGTACTCGTGCTACGGCACTTTGTATTAAACTATGCATAAATATATGACTTTGTTTGTTCATAATAGGGGTGTCCCCGACTAAGGATTTACACATTCGAATCAGAATTGTCGAATTTTTCTATGGTCGACTGATAGTCGAATCATCTCTGTGTGTGTGTGTGAATGCTTTGGGAGAGGCACGACATTAGTTAGCAGGAAAGTAAAACTATTTTTATTTCCCTTTACACACTGCACACAGCAACAACTTTTAATAGAGCGACCAAAACTGCCTGCCAACTGACAGACGAACTGACAATGGCTTTCTTATTTAGGTTTAAATAAAAGCTAATGTGGTGGATAAACATTCGTAAACCGTTTTCTCATAACATTTTAAAGCAGCGATTGTGATACAGAACATCACACAAATATATAAAAGAACATTTTGATA